>NC_056524.1:142542681-142639385 GCF_019175285.1 Sceloporus undulatus | reverse complement strand
CACACACACACACACACACACACACACACACACACACACACACACACCTTTCTCTAAGAGAGAGATTTAGGAGGGCTGTATAAAATACAATTAGCCCTCTGTATCCAAGGATTCTGCATCCACTGATTTAACTATGCATGGCTTCAGCCTTAAACATTCAAAAGCAAAGCTTGATTTTGCCATTTTATACAAGGGATGCCACTTTACCACACCATTGTGTATAATAGGGCTTGAGCAGCCATGGATTTTGGTATCCATGGGGTGTGCGTCCTGGAACCAAACCCCAGCCAAGGGTTCACTATATAAGATAAGTAGTCCATTATACATGTGCAGGCAGAGTTGCCTTCAAGTTACCTTTCAACTTAACGGAAACTCCATGAGTTTTCCATAAGGTTTTCTTAAGCAAGGAATACTCAGAGGTGGAAGGAAGAATGAGACTATGTGTGAAATGGATTTAGGAGTCCAAGTCTGTTCTCCTCAGGTATCCCAGGGAGGAGGATGTCAAGGAGAGCTAATTGTCACCTGACAAAGTGTCTGTTTTGAGACCAACTTCTCCAAATGTCTTTGGAGTATACAACACATCTCAGCCATAGATCCAAGACAAGACTAGACTTCATTCATACATGCCAATAATTTACATCAGAGAGATCCACCATCCTGAGGGTGAAGACAGCCACTTTTGCATAGACAAAAGGCACACAACTTGGACATTTGGCAATGAAAGACAGAAAACAACTTTATGGGTGAGTAGAGGAAAGGGGGGGGGATCCATACAGTAGTAACTTTGGCTAACTCCTGTATAACAAGCCACAATGTGGGCAAGTAGTTCTGGTTGGCTAAGGCGAGATAAGCAAGCAAATAGGCTTCTTCATCTCTTGTTGGCCACAGAGCCAAGGGCCCAAGGTGCTACTGTGCCACAGCATTGTGCAGTTCTCAGCCTGGAAACAGGCCCTCCAGAGTTACCCACCCAGACCAATGGGCCTTTGGTGGACAAAGCATGAAAACTCTTTCTGTGTGTCAGAGAGAGAGAGAGAGGAGTCAGATGTACCTGTGTCTCATCCAGGCTGAAAGGCCAGTCTAGCAAAAAACCCTCTCAACTGATGCTTTGGGGTGGTCACCAAATTCCCTGATTTAATCCTCCTCCTTCAACCTGTGCCAGCATTGCCAGCTGTGGCCTAATTAAACTGTGAGCAAAAAAATCTTGAGAATAGATTTCACCAGCTAAAAGCCCTAATCCAGTGTTCAAGTAGGAAAAAACAAACCTGAGTCTCTTAAAGCCAAAGGAGGTCAAAGGGGATCATATTCCTAGTCAGTCTCTAGTCAGCCTGCAACAGGGAAGAGCACAAGGTGGGTGGGAAGCCTGCCCTCAAAGGCTGACATAGGAAGTGTGCTAGGCTCCCCCACATACACCCGCCCCATCGCCTAATCCCAAAGAGGCACCAGTGGTCACATAATCTTTTTAATGTTGCTATGTGCAAAATTGCTGCTGTCCATGATATTTCTTTTCATTTTTTTGTTTAAATTGCCCCCTTTGGTAGTGTGTTTTTGGACATATGCAGCATGCATAGTCATTGAAAAGAATCAAAGTACATTTGAAAGGACTTTGATAATGTGCAGGGTGTCTTTATCCTTGCAGCTGTGGAAGTTGTATAGAAAATACAATGATTCACCATTCTTTTTCTTCTTCTTTTAAAAGATGTATTCATTTGTTGGAAGCATTGTGGTCACAAAAAAAAAAAAAAAAAAAAAAAAACACCTGCAGAAGAGTAAGGGGTCATTCCCACTTGGAATCGATCCAATAAGGATCAGAAGCGATTTCAAGTGGGAACAAAGGTCGTTTGCCCCGAATCCTGCTTTGGAGCAAACTTCAGTGGGTATGACCCCTAAAATCACAAAATATGGCAGTAGATGGTTGTGTGCAAATGATATTACCTGTTCTTGTCCCTTAGAGGGGCACTCTCTGCTTCCCAGATTAGGGAACAGATGGGTAACCTTGGGCCAGGCTTGACTTCTCAGTCGCCAGGGCAAAGTCACTCTTCACCTCCTCCTTCCTTGGTTGTGCACGTCTGATGTCCCAAGATATACCACAGATTGAAAGAAACCTGAACAGTAATCTGACCTCATTGCTGTTTTCTTTCCTGTCCACAATTGATATCCCTTGTCGCTGCAGAGCAATTTCTTTTTTGGTTTTGGAGCACTGCAACTTCCGGGAGACAAAGGGGAGGATCACTTGTTTGGTGCTTAGCATTTAAAATCATATACCAAGGTAATGAACATTTTCATTCTTTTCACAGTTTTATCTCCCTTTTTATTTTAGAAGTCATGAAATGTCAAACAGTGCATCCATTATCCAATTCTGTGCCTTTTCTTCATTGACACAGTGTAAACACATTTGACTGTGGCCCCAACACTTGGTTTTATTTTCTGCAATGAGCTGCTCTGAAGCCTGGCTATTATACCCCAAATGTTGGCAACAGAGCATCACCTGCTGACTAAATGTCTAAGTTCCCTTTGACAAGGTTCCTCATGACATTCTTGCAAACAAGCTTGTAAAATGTGGGCTAGACACAGCAACTGTTACATGGATTTGTAATTGGTTGACAGGCCGAACCCAAAGGGTGCTCAACAATGGCTCCTTTTCATTCTGGAGAGAAATGATCAGCAGGGTCCAAAGGGTTCTGTCCTGGGCCCAGTGCTATTCAACATCTTTATCAATGACTTGGATGACAGAATTGGGGGTATACTCATCAAATTTGCAGATGACACCAAATTAGGAAGAGTAGCAAATACTCCAGAAGACAGAATCAACATTCAAAATGACCTTAATAGATTAGAAAGCTGGGCCAAAGCTAACAAAATGAATTTCAACACAGAGAAATTTAAGGCTGCTATTGTAAGGCTCCTATCTGTGTTCAAATGCACTGTGCTATGACCTGAACTTTTGGGATTATATTCAAAAACCAAGCTTTCCTTGCCTATTCCATCAGTGCCTCCTCTGAGCAGGAAGCCTTTTTTGCTGGAAACCATTTTGGTATTCAGGATAAAACAAAAGGGAGAGTGTTTAGAAAGTTGTCAATAATAATATATATTTACTGAAACAAAGTTGATCAAAACAAAGTTGACAATGATCGTGAATACTATTATATGAACTTTTGGATAAATAACAAATATGCTCTTGCTCTTTTCCTGAGATACTCATCTAATACAGTACCTCTTTCACCTTACACCTTATTTGTTAAATGACACTCTTGGAACTAAGGTTGGTCTCATCTACAAAGATAAGTGAAACAGATGATGCTCTGTCTGACAGACCTTCACGTACGGAGTTTAGAGAATGCTAGAGAGAAACTATGCTAGCAAAGCCCAACATTTGCAGTGACATAGGCAAAGGAATGATTTTGGGAAAACATTACATGATGCTCAAGTGTTAAATACAGATGAAGATTTCATCCAGCCCTGGGATCATCTTCTCACACCAGGATAACCAGCTGACAATTGCTCTGAACAGAACTGATAAACTGAATCAGGATGAATTTATATCCACACTGACAGAAAAACTGTGAAAATAGAAGTTGTACTTAGTTGTCTTGAGCTATTTTCCCCGTAGCAAAAGTATTAATACACATTGGAAAAAGCATGCCCAGTGCTGCACACATCACAGAACAAATATCAGTCATTATGGGTTCATGCTTTGGGAAGCCAACTTCAGTATTTTCTTATGAACATGTGCTACTCATTCACAGCCTATATGGTACATTTTCCCCCAACATGATTTTTCATTCCCACATTTGAAAATAAGTGTCCCTTAGAGCTCAGCATTATATTTCAGTTACCATAGAAATATGAGCTCCTGTGGTGCATCATCTGCCCTTCCCCTGATGAGCATTTCCCAACACTCATCAGGTAAATCCTGTCCATTACAGAGAGAGCTTCCTTGTACCTGCTGCAAACCATTGGGGTCTCCTAGGCCAGGGCAGTGCGTGATGGCTAGAATGTAATCTCTTTAATGTTACAGGCACCAGAGTTCTAGCTTTCTTTAGTAACCAGTTCTTTACTTATGCACCACTCATCATGTGACAGAGAAAAGCTGCACTATGAGAAAGCTTTAATATGTACAGAATTGTGTTAAAGTCAGAAAATCCTACCAAAAACTCTACAAAAAATTCAAAATTCCCAAGTGCTTTTGGAATATATAAGAGTCATATTTAATACAAAGCCTAGGCAGTTTTTCAGTGTGTACATACACAGAATCACATGTATAATTCATTTATAAAAATCCATGTAGCAAATATTATATTAAATAAATCTAGAGTAATTAATATTTCAATAAAACATTTTGTCTATAGAGCTTTAAGATTTGCAGCACCGCTTTGTGGTTCCCCCCCCCCCCCCCCCGCAGTTTTTCCATTTAAGATAGTCAATTCAATGCATAGTTAAACTGGTTTGCAAACTTTTCATGCTTTCTTTGATCCATTTGATTCATTGCTTTCACCACCCGCTTCCTTGCTGCTCTGTAAGAAAAAGGAAGACAAGAAGAATATAAGAATAGCACTGAAGTGGTATTTTATGCAAATGTTGAAAACACTTTTGAATATGCTAGCAAAAATAATGAAATGGCTATGATTAATGGCTAATCAAGCCCCAAACACTGCACTGATGATGAAGCAGAACAAATTTATTATGTTAACTAAATTAGCTACAGTAATGCAAAACAATTTTAATTTAGCAATAGCCCCATTAATACAAATAAACAAATGGAAGTCTTTCAGCATGATGATCATGCACTCCCCATCTTTTATAGCCACATCTATTTTAAACAATTACATAGGTGAATTTTTAAACATTGCTCTAGGAATATAAAGAACATAAACTTCTAGGGGACAATGTTTATGGTCTTCTGTTCATCAGTAAGTGTTTTGAACTTGGTGAAGGGTGAACATTTACACATTAAGACAGACTGGACTACAACAGTATAAACAAACTACAGTTGAAATTATCAAAATGTAGTTTAACATAATTAATGGGAATTCTAAATCAGAAAAAAGGCCTATATAATGCTGCTGTGTCTATTTAAACATGCCCATTGTAGCATTCATTGTATAATACACATCTGTAAGTATCTATTAAAAATCTATGAATGCTCTTCTATACTATCAATTCCAAAAAATTTTTTAAGGAAAAACAACAATGATTAAAGATTAAATTGCCAAGAACTGCTGAATCAGAAAGTACGCTCCTTTCCTACATCACAACAAAGGAAGAATCTAAATCCAGTTCAATGTTTGTTTTATGGTTAGAATGCCAGGTAAGTGGTAACAGAAATGGGAAGAAAGCCAGGAAAATTCAGGGAAAACATTCTTCCGCCAAGACCAGAAATGGAACAGTCAGAAAAATCTCTATGAAATGTTTTCTTCTTAGAATAATTCAAACATTTTTGAAAGCAATAAGTCATATGGCAACTTAAAGACTAAAACATACATTTAAACAATGACTTTTCCTGCAATGTAACCTACTTAACCAGATGCAAGATGTGCTTTTCTGAAGTTTAGGTTTATATACAATACACATTGTTGGGAGTAGAACTGAGACAGCAGAGTCAAATAGCAATGAAAAACAAAGTATGGACAGCTACATTATTACCAAGTTTGTTGTGCTGTGTGCCTTCAAGTCATTTCCGACTTATGGTGATCCTAAAGCCAACCTATCATGGAGGTTTCTTGGTCTGAGAGAGTGTGGCTTGCCCTAGGTCACCCAATGGGTTTCCACAGTCGAGTAGGGAATCAAATCCTGAGCTAGGGTTCGATTCTCTGCTCAGCCATGAAACCCACTGGGTGACACTGGGCAAGTCACATGCTCTCAGCCGCAGGGAAAGGCAATTGCAAACCTCCTCTGAACAAATCTTCCCAAGAAAACCCCATGATAGATTTGCCTTAGAGTCACCAACCATAAGTCGGAAACAACTTGAAGGTACACAGCAATAGAAACCCAGTCCATTGCTCAAACCACTACAGTATGCTGGCTCTCCTATTACTAAGTAGTTAGCCCAAAATAAAGGGCACCTGGCAAGAGAAATGAATTCATTTGCTTCAAAACCAAACAAGGAACTATCTTTCTTGTGCCTCAAAAAATGGCTGGGTAAAGTGTGGCCCATGGGCTACATGCAGCCCCCCAGGATCATTTGTCTCCTTCAAAACAAGTAAAAAATCTGGCCATCCAAGGAAGGGAGTTTCTTCCCATAACAGCAGCACCACTTGAAAAAGAAAGCTGCACTGGAGATGTGTAGCCATCAGACAGAGAAATTCAACCACTTCTTCAAAGAAAAGTAATCCCCCAAAGAGAAGGAAATGGTTCAGTAACATGAGAATCAAAGGAAGAATAGCAAAGAAATGGGGGGGGGGGGCGCAACTGTTTACAGCAAGTAGAGCATTCTTGAAAGCTACTGCTTATACAGTCGGCCCTTCTTATACTCTGATTTTTTATACACAGATTCAAGCATACATGGTTTGAAAATGTTCCAAAAAAGTACTGTATAAATTTACCTTGATTTTCCATTTTTTTATAAGGGACACCATTTTGCTATGTCATTATATTTAATGGGACTTGAGCATACACGGATTTTGTTATACACGGGGGATCTTGGAACCAAACCCCAGCGTATAACAAGGATCCACTGTATAGTAATTACAAGAAAATACAGTGGAAAGGTTTTAAATTTACCCTTAAGATATTAATACTGCTCCTTTCTAAGAGTTTTGAAGTTACTTTGTTCAGCTACAGGTTTCATCATTGTGCAGTGGCCCCAAAGGAAATGACACAATCAATTCTCATAACTAGAAATCTAGTAACATTAGTGAAGAGGGCACTGCTACTGTATCTGACAGGACTATTATTCCTCCATATTAGAAAACTTTCAAATATAGATTGAGTCTCCCTTATCTGGAATTCTGAAATCCAAAAACTCCAAAAACCAAAACTTTTTTCACGGCTGGCTGAGATAGTGACACCCTTGCTTTCTGATGGTTCAGTGTACACAAACTTTGTTTCATGGAGAAAATTATTAAAAATATTGTATATAATTACCTACAGGCTATGTGGATAAGGGGTATATGGAACAGAAATGATTTTTTTTTTGCTTAGACTTGGGTTTCATCTCCAATATATCTCATTATGTACATCTATACAAATATATATGGAGAGACATAGATGAATACATATATAAACACACACACACACACACAAATATATACATTTGATAATCCTGATGAGGAATCTGTATTTAGGACAAGAGGCTACTGATAGAAAACAAAGTGGAGAAACAGAATGGTTCCCAATTGGAAAAGGGGTCAGGCAAGGATGCATTCTTTCACCCTGTTTGTTCAACCTGTATGCAGAAAATATCATACAAAGAGCAGGTTTGGACTCAGAAGAAGGAAGATTGAAGGTAGGAGGAAGGAGCATCAACATTCTTAGTAATGTGGATGACAGCTCATAGATTTGGAACAATTACTAAGGAAAGCTAACAAAGGCGGGTTACAAACCGCCATAAAGTACGCGCTCTGCGCGTACTAGGGTTAGGAAGGGCCGTATTAGGGTTAGGAAGGGTCTTACCTTCCTGACAGTCCCTCCTCCCAGTACGCGCGGAGCGCGTACTTTTTTGCGGTGCCCATCCACATGGGCGCCGCCATTTTTACGTATTGGACGCTGTGCGTCCAGACATGTCGCGGCAGAAGTGACGTCGCGAGGGCGCACTCCACCCCTCGCGGCGCCACTTCCGCATTCCAAAAAGGAGCGGCATTTCGCCGCTCCTTTTTTGCTGCGCAGGGAAGCCTCGCGGTCTGGCAGCTGGGGCTTCCCTACGCAGTGAATGGCGGCGGCGGGAAAACGGCCCCTTGAGGGCCGTTTGTAACCCGCCAAAGAAACTGCAAAGGCAGGCTTACTGCTAAACATAAAGAAAACAAAAATAACGACCACAGAGGATCTACATAAATTCAACCTAGATAATGAGGAAATTTAAATAGTTTAAAAAATTTCCTGTATCTTTTATCAAATATTGACCAGAACAGAGAATGCAGCCAAGAAATCGGAAGACAACTAGTAATGGGAATAGCAAAGCACCAGTCAGTATCGTCCAGTCCATTGCATTCCCCATCACTGTGTATGGATGTGAGAGCTGGACAATGAAGAAAGCCGATAGAAA
Organism: Sceloporus undulatus; assembly: GCF_019175285.1. Lineage (NCBI taxonomy): Eukaryota > Metazoa > Chordata > Lepidosauria > Squamata > Phrynosomatidae > Sceloporus > Sceloporus undulatus. The sequence goes on along the minus strand of NC_056524.1, from coordinate 142,631,188 downwards.
GAAAATAAATTATTTGAGATGTAGTGCTGGCGAAGAGTGCTGAGGATACCATGGTCAACCAAAAAGACAAACAAATTGGTCCCAGAAAAGATTTGGCCTGAACTCTCACTGAAAGCCAAGATGGTGAAATTGAAGCTGTCGTTCTTTGCTCACATCATGAGAAGCCACGACTCATTAGAAAAGACAACAAAGGTGAAAGGTAGTAGAAAGAAAGGCAGACCACAAGCCAGATGGCTAGACTCAATTAGGGAAGTCACAGGTCTGAGTCTTCAGGACCTGAGCAGAGCAGCAGAAGATGGGGTCTTGGAGATGCCTCATGCACAGGGTCACCGGGAGTCAGTGTCGACTTGAAGTCAGTTAACAACAACAACAACAAACACAAATACAGGTAATCCAAAATCCAAAAAAATCCAAAACCCAAAACATCTGTGTTCCCAAGCATTGGGGCTAAGGGAGACTCAACCTGTATTGAAGATGGCAAAATACTGCCACATAACTGGAAGTCTGTCAAGAAAATTGTTTGTGGAACATAGTGGCAAGGGCTTTATGTGGTATAGCATCTGATTTCTCCTATCCTCAAACTCTTTTCATATTTTGCATGAATTAAAAAATGGATGAACATGTGAACAGGAATATGTGAAAACAGGATGTACTGGGAAGCCTTACTGCTTTTCATGTTTGTACATGTTTATATAATAGAGTAATGATAGTAAAGTGTATAATTCTGTATTTTAGAGTGAACCAAGTAAGGTGTGAGTGCAGGAGCAGGAATGTTGGAAATGTACTCAGTGCTAATTAGCTGCAGAAGGAGAATTGTACAGTTGAAAGGGGAAAGTAGAAAAGACTGTGGGCTGGAAAGGTTGGGATCTAAACTGTGTAATCATGGACTGATACAAACACACTTTTACTCAACTTTTTTTGTTTTTCACGTTGATTAACAAAGTTTCTTGTTCAAATGCAGCTGGTTATTTGGCTTAGCTATCAAGGACTTTGTCAAAACAGCAAAGGAGAAAATATGTTAGGATAAGATAGCAGCAAATTACCAGTAAAAGGCTGAAAAGTACATTGTGTTATTTTAAAAATTATCTTATTCTTTAAGAGTTGACTTGGATTGAGAGGGTACACGTATTTGTGAAACATGGGGAAAAGCTTGTTACAAACCTCTTGTGTTTTAATGTCTATGAAGTTCACGTGATCGGACAAAAGCAAGCAACTCGATGATAAATGATAAAAAATGATTTAAAAAAAAGCCTATGCAATAATTCTGAGTTGCACTATTATTTTCAAAGATTTTTTTATCAACTGGGATAGACTGGTTCTTGCTATAATATAAGGATATTTAGGTCAGTTTACCTGAGTTAATATGAAACCCCATAGGATAGAAATTACAGTGAAGATGTTAAAAATCTTGGTAGAGCATTGTATCATGCAGGAGAACTCCATAATATTCAATTATCTGAGAAATCATTTTCTCTAAGAGTACAAGTTCACTGCTGAACTGATATGAGGCTGCTAAACTGAATACAGTTCTCTTATGCTCAAAAAAATAAAGTATTTTTGTTTACTGCAATGCTCGAAAGCATTTTTTTAAATTGTTCATCCATCTTTCCATCTTATAAAAATATATACACAGGAATCTCAGAGTACAGCAGTTTGTCCCTCCGTCTCTAATACTGGAAATAGTTGTAATTATCATTTTAACAAAATCAAGGTAGGCTCACCCTTTAATGACCCACACTCTGCTAATAAGGCCACCATCTCCTGAGCTTGTCACCACATTCCCTGAGCACTATGATGATGAGGACGACGGCCTTGGTTACGTTTTATTTTTGAAACTCCAGCTGTTCCATTCTTTAGGTCATTTAAACATATTTGAAGATAGAGGATACTTCTTAAAAGACACTTTTAAAATGATGTGTTTACAACAGGTAAGATTTGTACACTAAAGAAGTGCCTCTTCAAGCAAAACTCTGCATGAAGAGTTTACAGAAGCCATGCTATAAGAGGACTGCAACAATGCTGTCATGGTTCTGAAGGTGGAATGTTATTTAATTGGCAAGAGAAAAGTGAGTCTTTAGCACGACACAATGGCCTTGGCACTTTCATGTCATGTAGGTTTTACATTAGCACCATTGGCTTGTGAGATACAGTACTGTAAATGAAATGAGATCCCACTCTGATGATCTGTGTGCAATTTCACTTAACTTTATTGGCAGACTAGGGCCAGGCTTTATCACCTGTACATTTCAAGTAATTTGGGGCTGTTATATAAAGCCAAGGTTATCATCTTGTTTAGTGCTGCAAACTATGAAACCTATTAAAATATGACAGATTGGATTCCCACGCCTGGCACTAACACACATTCAAAATCATTAGCACGAAGCACAGTAAACTAAAAACAACTTTTTAAATTTATTTTCTAAAGCTGATGTGAAATTCTGCTTATTATAACTTTATGGCTTATTGACTCCTAAAAATAAGGCTAGATAATACAAGATTGTCATGGACAATGTGTTGTTCTGCAAAGAGAAGAAAACAATGTGAGTTTTCATTACTCGTAACAACCATTACATCAAGACAAGGAGAGGAACACATTTTTTTAAAAATGACAAACATCCCTTGAACTGAATCATTTTGGCTTCTGAGGTTATATAATACTGCAAGTGCTAATATTTTTTCTTTGGAACAGAAGGTATTTTGCTCTTTGATTTAATAGCATTGGCTTTGTTCCACTTGTCTCTTGGCTGGCCTAAGTAGGGGCTGAAATCATACAAACAACCATCCTTTAGGGGTGACACCTTCATGCAATTGTCATGCTTTTGGTGCAGTGGCTGACAGAGCTGTGGAAGTCATCAAACTAGGATCCTCATACATGTAACATAATGTCTTCTTGCACATGGACAGCATTTCAACCAGTGCACATGGTGTATATTATCAGGAAGAAGGAGATGTTCAGATCATAAGATGCCAGAAGGCTAATGACACATGAATTTGTTTATTGATAATGTGAATAAACAATGTATCTACCTAAAAAAAGATATAACCTGGATTAGGGTTGAAAGGACAAGAAAAACTAGGTATATGGGTATTATGTTGTAATGTTACACTACAAAGCATTATGCTACTTAAATGTGTAGCTATTAAGGTGGTTGAGAATGTTAAAGTGTATACAATTTAGGAGTGCAGATGTTAAGGTGTTAAAGTTGCCATGATTTTTGGTCCATGAGTAAGCATTATGATGGTTATATTCAACTGATGTTTGATTTCGCCCCCGGATTTCATCATGGAAATGAAACTCAAATCTATCAAAAGCATTCAACATCTTTGACTTGGATGACAGAATTGGGGGCATACTTATCAAATTTGCGGATGACACCAAATTAGGAGGAGTAGCTAATATCCCAGAGGGCAGGATCAAAATTCAAAATGACCCGAATAGACTAGAAAGCTGGGCCAAAGCTAACAAAATAAAATTTCGTCACAGAGAAATGTAAGGTACTGCACTTAGGTAGGAAAAATGAAATGCACAGATATAGGATGGGCGACACCTGGCTGAATGAGATTATGTGTGAAAGGGATCTGGGAGTCCAAGTAGACAACAAGTTGAACATGAGTCAACAGTGCGATGCCCCCAATTCTGTCATCCAAGTCATGGATAAAGATGTTGAATGCTTCTGATAGATTTGAGTTTCATTTCTGGGATGAAATCCGGGGGAAAATCAATCAATTGAATATAACCATCATAATGCTTACTCATGGAACAAAATCATGGCAATTTTAACACCTTAACATCTGCACTCCTAAATTGTATACACCTTAACATGCGATTTTAGGCTGCATCAATAGAAGTATAGTGTCTATATCAAGGGAAGTAATAGTGCCACTCTATTCTGCTCTGGTCAGGCCTCACCTAGAATACTGTGTCCAGTTGGACTGGATGGCTCTAGTGGTCTCTTCCAACTCTATGATTCTATGATTCTATAATTAAAGCTCTTACACATAATTAGGAATTATAGATAATATATTCTAGTATTATAGCTCTTACAGCATACACACTAATGCACACACACACACACAAACACAATTAGGAACTGTATAGACAATGTATTCTAGTAAAGAAAAAGGTCATACAATTTTTAGCGTAAATTGAATTATTAGTGTCAACTAGACTCAATGGAAATGTTGATATGCCAAGTCCCAATCGATTCCATGGCCTTAATCCATTTCAAGTAGAGTAGACATGCTGAAAAATTGGGAACCTGTTAAGTCAAAACATGTATGTGTGAGTGTGTGTATGTGTACACCCTGCTCTCCCTATTCACAGATTCAACCAACCATGTCTCAAAAATATTTGTTTAAAAATATATATAAATTTCAAAAAGAAAACCCTGATTTTGCTATTTTATATAAGTGACGCATTTTACTATGGGACAAAACAGATGGCCCTGAAGGAATGGCGTCACACTGCCCCTTTGACTGCTGGATTGGGGCACGGCAACCACATGATGCAGCCCCAATCCAGTGTTTTCCAGGCTGAAAAAGAAATGGCAGAAAGCTGCTCCTTTTTGAGCTGGGGAAAAAGCCAGCTTTGTTGCGTTGGCATCGGCTTTTCAACATTTCTTTTGTGTGGTGGTGTAAATGGCACGCCATGTAAACACTGTGAAGTTGCCACATGTGCAGTCAGCTATATGGCTTCCTGGTGGCCTGAAAGCATGCATTGTCTGAATGCCACGCCCCATGCTACTGGGAAGCCAGCTCTTACTGCCGGACTGTTTTACCCCATGTCACTGTATTCAATGGGACTTGAGCATCCACAGATTTTGATGTTCACAGTGGGTTCTAGAACCAAACCCCAGCAGATACTAAGGGCCCACCATTATGTTGTTGCTGTTGTTTTGTATGCCTTCAATTCATTTCCGACTTATGGCAACACTAAGGCAAATCTATCTCAGGGTTTTCTTGGCAGATATCTTCAGAGGGGGTTTGTCATTGCCATCTTCTGAGGAAAATGTGTCCTAGTTGAGACTAACAATTGGTTTTAGGCCTTATAGCCTGTTCCTGCTTCAGATGACACTATTTTCCATTACACATGAGCAAGCACACTCTGAAGAGGTAACATAATCAATCAAAACTACAAGAATAAAGAAGAATGCAAACATTACAAACAAGCAAACAAGTTTCTTACTTATTGAAAACTTTCTTCTCCAGGCGGGAACGACAAGTATTTGCCTGTTGCTTTAGGTCTACCAAGTTTGGGTATTTCTTTTTCTTCCCTTTGTTTTTTCCTCTTTTCCCTTTTCCACTATACCGAGTAGACCCCAGATCAACTCCAGCAGCTGCTTCAATTTCTCTCATAAATTCTGGATCTTGCCATTCTGACAAAAAGAAAATGCCGACACCTGTTTCACAGCTGATTATATTGACAACTATACATTTTTCAGAATGCCAGAACCAAATAAAAATGGAGACAAAATCATTACAAGGACTGTTTGAGATTGTTTAAACAATTTTGGGTTTTGGATTTGCAATGTTCCACATAAGAAAAAGGGATAACCAAACAGATTAAAAAACAAAACAAAACAGAAATCTATTTAAAATTCTACTGTTTCCTGCTGCTTTATGAAAAAGGCATTGGTGTTTGTTCCAGGCTCTGCACTTGATTTTGTGGACTGTGGCCTGTTACAGACTCCCAAAATAAAGCTGCTTCGGGTCTCTTTGGAGGTATGTTATTTAAATGATGCATGCATCCTAAGAATCCGGAAGCTGCACCAAAGCTGCACTCCAGTGCTTAGGAATGGAGTGTGGCTTTGGCGCGACCTCGGGACTGTTAGGACCCATGCATCATTTAAACAGCATACCTCCAAAGAGACCCGAAGCAGCTTTATTTTGGCAGTCTGTAACAGGCCTGTGTGCTTCAATTCACACACTGAAATTTAAGAGCTGGAGTATTTTCTGATGCTGTTAACTTTAAACCTTAAAAAATAGAGAGAAAACGTTGCTTCTAAGAAGTTGTGTACTCTGATTAAGATTTTAGGTGAAGTATCAGAATGAATGCAAACAGGAATACCTAACAAGGAAGAGGGAAAAATAAAATTGTTGAAATTTGCATAAAAGCATATTTTCAGAATGTCTACTTTTTAAAAAACCAATAATAAGTTAATTGCATCATAGGTCCATACTTGAAGCAGTCAAAGTTGAGTTTTACCAAAATCCTGCAAAAAAGGACTATGCTATACAAACTATTAATATCTCCTCCCGTCCTGCTCAAATAAAAACTGTAATATCAAACTATGGGTGCTGCTAGCACTAATTAATTAAAACAGACATGTCTTTACTAGTTATGAACTATAAAAGCAACGAATGGTCTCAGTCTTTTAGCGCAGGCAGAGAGAACCTGTGCTACACTGAAAAGACACTGCGTAGGGTATTGATGAACCTCTAAAAGGCAAACACAACCAGCCTATTAGCTTCATTTACAGCAATAAGGGCAAGATTGAAGTCCTACACATAAAAGTAGCAGGAAAATGGAACTCTAGGGAAGAAGCCTAGGAGGGCAAAACAAAAATACACTCACAGACTAGACGGATCACAGACGGATTTTTTTTTTAAAGTAAAAGAATACAGAGCAGAACAATTCAGATAAAGGAACAATTAATCCAAGATTAACAAAAAAACTGTCTAAACAGTTTATCTTCCAGTAAATAAGAAGGCGTCACAGTTTAGGAACCCAGTGAATGGAGCAATTGTTTAAACACAACGAAAAAGTGCTGGTGTTCAGTAGAGATGAAATGAGCATTTGAGTAAAATGAAGGAGCAATTTAAAAGCCTTTGAGAAAAATCGATAGCATGCCAGGAAGAGCAGTCTTTTTGAGCACTGATGGGCCCCTAAAGCTCTTCATACATTGTTACTGGTTTAGCAGCAGGGAAAAGAAAATTACACAGTTTGCAAGGGTAGGGTGGAATCAATACTGTAGTTAGTAAAGAGATACTATTTCACATCTGACTGGCCAGCGGCTGCCTTCACTACCTTGTCCTGATACCTGTTTGTTAACAAGTCACTAAGGGTTGGAAAACCAGATATTCTTCAGGGCTGACACAAAAAATAGGCACATAATTTGCTCCTCTGTGTGAACTATTGTAAAAGGATGAACACTGCAGATTAGCAGGTCAGCCTAATCCCTCATGATTCGTCGTTTCAGAAGAGCCTGCAGCTCTGCTCTGTGGACACCTGGCTAGGATGTAATATTTTTGAGTTGAAAAACAAGAAACAAAGTTTCATCATCATTATAGGGTAGCATCACAGGTGTTCAAATACTTTTCCATTCAACTAAATGGACATAAAAACAAGGAATATGTGGACATCTGCAAAACATGACAGAGAGGCTTGGCCTAGCTTGGGCCAAAGCAACCTTTCTGCAGACTGAGTTCAGCCTGAGCTGTAAAAATACATATGCATGTCACAGGCTTTATGATTTGTCTCTTCACTATAACTTGAGTTTGGCAAAGTCCTCGCCTGCTTTGACTAACTTCCTGACTGATCTACAATCTCAGAAAGCAACAACCTTCAGGGGATCCAAATTCCAAGAAAAGTCAGAAACTTTAAAGGGGATCAAAATTCAAAGCAACAATAACAACCCTAGGATAAGCTTTCAGAATTCAAAGGGAAGTTAAATGTACTTTTTATCTTACCACTGAATCTATGTAACTGAGCTAAGTTGTTGAACCAATAACAGTATGTTATTTAGCTGGCAATAAGACCTAAATACCCTAAAAGCACCAGCTTCTGTCTAATCTAGGAAGCTAAGCAGTGCCAACTATGGTTAGTACTTGCATGGGAACCACCAACGAACCCCAGGTTCTGTAGGCTGTATTTCAGAAGAAAGAATTGGTAAAGCCACCTCTGAGTATTCCATGCCTGAGAAAATCCTATGAAATTCATGAGGTCATCATAAGTTGACAGGTGACTTGAAGGCGAATGCATACACAAATAGCTGGCTAGACAGCCAGCATGGGCAAGTCACTCTCTCTCTCTCTCTCGGCCTCAGAGGAAGGCAAAGTCAGCCAAGAAAACCTTGTGATAAATTCCTGAGGGTCACCATAAGTTGGAAATGATGTGAAGGTGGACAAGAACAACAATATAGCTGGCTGAGAATGCATAGTGTAGGAACTGAAAATCTGTGAAAAACTGAAACTACCAATGCCCTATCATTTGATTAACTCAATTATATGATATCAACTAAAAGCAACAGTACACCTTGTTTGATATTTAAGAAATATACACAAAATATAGCTCCTTTCAAAGTTGCAACTTCAACACAGCTAAATAAGGTATTGGTGGGGATTAGATTTCTTATCTTATATTTAAATCAAATAAATCAAATTTTAATTTATAAAACAGTTATAATATAAAAACAAAAGTGCTATCAATTGCAATCTTTTCTAATGGCTTAGCCATATTCAAAGGTTTTGTTGTTATTGTGTGCCTTAAAGTCATTTCTCACGTATGGACCTATGATTGGGTTTTCTTGGGAAGATTTGTTCAGAGGAGGTTTGTCACTGCCTTCTTGTGAGGCTGAGATAGTGTGACCTGCCCAAGGTTTCCATGGCTGAGCTGGGATTTGAACCCTGGTCTCCAGAGTAGTAGTCCAATGCTCAATTACACCTCACTGGCTCCATTCAAAGGTTACCTGACATTTATTTCAAAGATTTAATGAAATATATGTACCTGGCTGTTTTTCTTTTTCTTCAAATTGTTTCTTTGCTTCCCTGTCTCTGTCCTCTTGATTAACAGGAATTCCACATTCATCACGAGGGATTATTTTCCCATGAAAAGGGCACTTCAGGATGAAACAATGAAATATGATTTTTTAATGTCCACATTATAGTTTTGTAAAACAAATTAGCAACAAATTAGGCCTGGGACATAGAGATAAACACTCCACAAAAAAGCTTCTTTAGACTTGGACAATTTTACAATTATTGGGTGACATGGGAGGAGAAGCATAGGCCAGCTCCAGATACTCTTGAATGAAACATTTTCTATCTGGTTCCAGATCTTATTTGGGAACTGAAATAGTGTGGGGATTGACCACCCTGACAAAATAAAGCAGCTTCAAACCAACTTGAAGCCTGTTAGACAATGTACAACACGAAACTGACATGTAACTGTCCTGTGGGCTAAAAACCAGAGCAAAAAGAACCTCTGACACTTCACTTTAACATGGAAAAGGAGCATCATCACACATGCATATAAACAGCACAGCATCAGTGCAGGAATGCATGGAAGCAATCTGGTGTATGCATCCCAGGACTGGTGAGATGCAGCCGTTTGAGCATACAGGCGTATGAGTGGCCAGTTGCACCATCAACCCATCAACTTGTCATGCACTCCATGATGCGAAAGTATGACAAACATGGCAGCTTGCCAATAATGCAATGGACAGTAATTAAAACATACAACAATCAGACAGTCCAACAAAGAAGAAAGCAGGGGAAAGGAGCATGTATAGGGGGCCCCTCCATGATTGCACTTCACCAGTGTGTCACTGGGCACACTGAAGCACTGTATGGATGGTGTATTGCTCTTGCAACTATGTGGCTGGTCATATGGGGCCTCCAATGAAAGGCAGCTGAGAAGGAAGAGGGAGACAATTCTGGTCTTGGGTGGTATGTTCATGTGCATGCATGGGGGGGAGGCAACTCAACCCAAGAGCTGTAGCTTAAAGCCACATGGTGCAGACTGCCTGTGGGTGTTCAGACCACCTTTGAAATAGGCCATGGGGACAGCTGGGTTTCCAACTGGTTTCGGAAAAACTGGGAACAGCCCAGCTTTTCCTGCCCATCTGCTTATCCCTGTAGATAGCTTGATGGATTATCTTCAGTTGGCAGAGAGCTAGGAATATGTAGGCCCTGTTGATTCTTCTTGATCTTTCTATGGCTTTTAAAACCATTAATAGTGGTGAGCTGCTGGACCAGGTCTTTTGTTGGATATAGATATGACATTCTATTTCTTCATATTATACAACTCAGGCGAGGCTGTGCAGGTGCTGGACCAGTGTTTGATTTTGGTAGTAGGCTGAATGAAAGCCAATATCCTGAGGCTGGATGGAAACTTTATTGCCTATGAATAGGTAGCTGCAGAGGCTGGAAATAACTCATTGAAATTAATGCTATTACACATAACAGGTTAAAACTATTGCTAACAAGGGGCAAATATCACTGGGATTATTATTATTATTATTAACATTTGTTTGTAGAGCACTGTAGAATTTACACAGCACTTTACATAGTAGAAATCAAAATGAAATAAGAATAAAAAAACTGCCAAATAGCATACAGTCTAAAATATCAATATTACAAAATTAAAACATCTCTAAAGTAATACAGCAAGCACACAATGAAAACATAAGCACCATGACAAATTAACAGTCAGTGATATGAAATGTCTCCCTAAACAAATGATAAAGAAGAATCGAACAAAAAGCCCAGACTATGGGCTTCATTCACAGGTCTAGTAACAAGGTCGTCCACAGTAAGTGAAAAAGAATATTGCAAAGATGCCTTAGGTGGAAAGACAAGTAGCTCCATTTTTGCCATATTAAGTTTCAGATGCTGGTGGCTCATCTGATGTTGAGGAGAATCAGTATTCTTTACTTCTTATTCTAAAAATAACTGTACGGGACTAATTCTGTTTAAAAAAAACCCAAAAAAACCCAGGGAGGACCCATGGTCCCACACACCAAACTTTTTACCCATGGAACCCCGTTTGGCTACTCTGTACTTGACTAACCTTTGCCACCAGCCAAAATTAATTTTATATTTCTTTATTAAGCAGAAGCTTCCACTGCTACTCTGCCTCAAATTCTAAAGCAGCCTAAAACTGTTTAGGGACGCTTCTTGGAAACACTAAATGGAGAACACTAAATTGTTTACAATCCTACTCCCCCTTCTGGAAAGGATCCTGGAGCATTTTAGGCCTTTTCAGACCCCTCAGGCTCATAGTCTGATAGCCTCCAGGCTGGGTAATGGAAATGCTTTGTAAGCAGGAAGCCCTTGAAGACAGTTTAGAAACGGTAACTGGTGTAGAACACAGCAGCCAGAAGCACTGACTCTCTATTCACTTCAGATCCCAATGTTACCCCAAGGTAACCCTTTGCACCCCTCCTCTTTTTCACTATCAAGTTAATATCAAAAGTGATGTTTGAGGCATGTAGCTGAGGGGCACCTCCAGTGTAGGAAACTAGCCACAGCATATAAGAAGATCCATGACCATATTTGGAGAGACAGGAGTATCAGCATGGGGGAAGCTCAAGAGCACATAGCCAAGGACAAATCAATCAAGATTGGAATCTGCATTATCCCTTCATTGATACAAGTGAACAAAAGTCCAACAATATTTCTTTTTGGAAGCGATACTCCACTGTCCAGAGACATTTACACCGATTGTCCAGCTATTCACAAGGTAACAGTTTTTTGTGGGGTTTTTAGGCTATGTGGCTGTGTTCTGCAAGAATTTATTCCTGATATTTCACCAGCATCTGTGGCTGGCATCTTCAGAAAATGCTGGCATGGGAGTGAGTGGGGTATATATATTAAGGGTGATTTCCCTTAATTTGCAAGTAAATTTACTTTGAACAGAACTTTGGAGTTCTGTTTCTTGGAACTGAAATACACAGGCTTGATCCCAGCATTGAGTTACCCAAGTCTTCTTAGCTGCTATAATTGAACTAATACAATTATCCTATTAAATATTGATTGTGGGTAACATCTTGGGACCCTTGCAATTTGGTTAACACCAAATATCTAAAGAGACGCCCTCCTGAAACCATCTTGTCTACACTTTCGTCAAGCAAGGCTCTTCTCCAAGTATTATTGGTAAGGCCTTCCTTGTTGTGGTATCTGTACTGTAGAATATCTTATCACTGGACATGCAAATGTATCATATTATTTTTTGCCACCAATTCATCCTCTCCTTGTGAACTTACTAAGAATTCCTATTTGTTCCCTGTAGGAAACAGATATTTTAACAAGATTATATAGCTACTTTGGTCTAATCTAGCAAATTAGTTGTTATTCTTACTTTAAAATCTGCTGAAAGGCTCAAACATTGTTCCACATATTATATTATTGCCTTTATTTCTGCAATATACAGTATATCCAAATAAATGCTGCATAGCATGACCACTCAATGAAGATCACAACTGATGCTCTGACCATAGGTCCTTTTGATCCACATCCAACTCTAGGTAAGTACATCACATGTCTAAGACTTTGAAAACAAGGATTAAATGACATACTGGATACAAAAAGAACATTCTGGATCTTACTATGGACCCACCTTAAATCTATCCTGCCTTTCACAGAGTCCTCCATTAGGCATTGGTGCCCTGCATTTGTGTTTCACTGGTTCAAACTTGCCAGCAAATGTTATGTATCTGCTTTTCAGCATCTCTGCAACTTCTTCATTTTCTACTTCTTCTTCCACTTCACTGGGTGCCCAAAAGCGATGCTCAGAAGAAAATCTATCAAACAGAACACAATTACAAAAGTGTATATTTTGAAGGCATAAACACACACTCATTCATTCTATAGAATAATTCTAAGAGATTTCCCCCAAGATATATTCCATGTTATTATTTGAAATAATTTTATGACTGAAGTAGCTGTGTATACAACCTTGTAATTAACCTCTTATGCCCTCTAGTGGACTGAGAGTACTTTCCCTCCCAAAAGTTATCCAATGTTTGTCTCTTCAGTCTGCACCTATGTTTCTCAGTTATTCCTCTGCGGATCAGCTTCCTAAAATTATTTATTACCAATATAATCTCTGCAACTATCTGTGCATCAGAGAAATAGTTGTGTCAGTCTCTTTCACAATAAAAATAAGGAAAAAGTTTTGTTGCACTTTTAAGACTGTCTAATTTATCTCAGCATAAGCATTTACTAAGCATTTATTTCAGCATAAACAAGATTCTTCTAAGGAGTGTTCACAAAAACATAATCTAAATTAGTCAGTCTTAAAGGTGCCACAAGACTCCTCTTTTCCAATAGACAGCCATGTAAAAACTTAACCATGTTAACATTCTGATCTAAAGTTTCTGAAATCTTCATTAATGAAGGGCATGCAGAAAACAAATCCTAACAATGTCCTAACATAATATCAGGGCTTGCTCCATACCTTATTCACAATATTATATATTTTCTACCTTTGGTGGATCATAATACTTACCAGTTTAGATTCCTTGCAAATGATACAGGAAGCAAAAGTTAGAACATTAAATTCTTTACCCCACTAACTTAACACATACTTATATTACTTGTAGATGCTAGCCTTTCAGTACTTATTCAGCTATGCAACACAGAATCTGGAACACAGCACAAAATTTCAAATTCTGCAAATTGTAGTTGTAGTGTAATCTGTGTGGTGTTGTTGATCAAGACAGAAATAGAAAACTTGGAGTGGCACCACATTGATCTTTTTGCAGGGTGGCTGTGTGTGCATTTGAATTAATGTCATAGTCTATGTGCTTGCATGAAGTTGAACAGGGGAAGGCTCTGTGTGTGGCTTGGTGTAAATGTGGGTGAAATGTGGAACGCTGTGTGTATACATGTACATAGTGAGGAGATGGATATTGAAAGAGACAAGGAAGGCTGGAGCACAAGGCTGCTCTTTGTACACCTGAAAATCCTACCTTTCCAGGGAAGGAGGTCGAAAAATATTGGGACTCAGTCTCAAGTAAGTGTATATAGGGTTGCAGCCAAAGGAGACAGTCTTGCAGCAAAAACAACTTGAAATGTTTTACTGGATTAAACTTCTGCTGCACTTTTCAGCCTCTCATTGCATCCCTTCAGAGCTACCAGACTGATTTGGTTCATTTCCACAGTACTGTACTAACATTCTTAGCAATATGTGTTTTACTCTAGTTACACTAGTTGCAAAGAATGTGAGGAAGTAGATGGTTTGTTTCCCTTTGTGCTGACTTTGCAGAAGGTAGTTCCTAAAACAGGAATATTTAGTGGCCTCTCTATTGTCTCTCTCTATGGATCACAGGCCTTCTTCACGTATTACATGGTGGCAAATGAATATTTGTCATCATCTGTGTGCAATGGGATAGCTGTACATTTAAATACACATTGTTCTTTTGTATGAACTATGTTTTGAGAATATAAAGAAAATATTTTACACATAAATGTAAAAACATATGTGTGAAGCAGTAATATGTTATAGCCCTACTTTGTAACTATGCTTCTATACAAAATATTCACAAAAGGATCTGTAGCAGGGTGTAAGGTCTTACTATCCACCTCTTCAGGAAAAGAAAACCAGACTGGTTGTATAATTGTATGGATGGTCTTGCTATAAATATTTTGGCTATAATATTATTGAGATTATGAAAAAAGGGTAAACAAACTTGTGGATATAAGACAACTGGATGATTCAGGACGTGCTAAGATTCAGTTGCACACATTCATCTTTGGTCATTCTGGGACACAATTTTACTATGCCATTGTGTTTAAAGGGACTTGAGCCTCCATGAATTAATAACCATGGGGGGGGGGGTCCTCAACCAAGCCCCAGCATATACCACGGGCCCACTGTGGTATGAAAACATAGCTGCTATGGCCTATTACCATTTTGTATGATAATTGTTTAATACAATGGGACCTTGTTATCTGCTGGGGTTTGGTTCCAGGATCCCCCATGGATAACAAAATCTGTGGATGCTCAAATCCCATTAAATATAAGGGCAAAGCAAAATGGTGTCCCTTATGTAAAATGGAAAATCAAGGTTTGCTATTTGAAATTTATACTTTTTTGAAATATTTTCAATCCGTGAATGCTTGAATCCGTAGATAAGACAGGACGATTGTAATATAATCTGGAAAAACAGGTATGTAGTCTAAATTTACAAGATACATTATTTTATAAAATCTTTATAACCCAACTTCCAGCTACTCAAGGCTCATAACATGAGTTAAAATAACAAGGCAGCATATGAGCACAGTAACTGAATTACTCAGAAAAGGACAAAGCCCTTGTCTATTTCCAAACGAAACAATGTGAGGCAGTACAAATACCTTTAGTCGAAACATATCTGCATCACTGAATGGAATTAGAAATTGTCATATTTCTATGTGAACAAACAGCACTTGCTAGAATATTCCTTAAAACATGATCACACAGAAAGGAAATAGTGTTAAATATTTCAGAAGAAAAAGTGGAATATGTTTACTTCAGAATCTTGCCAGACGATTCTGGTTGTTCTTGGCCCCAGTAGAAGAGGTCTATCCCAAAAGGCACAAGAGGAGCCTTGGCTTTCTCTTCTTCATGTTTTTTGTCAGGCTCCTTTAAGGTTGCAGGTTCAGAATATCTAGATGTTAATGAAAAAAGATAAAAAAATGAAGGCACAGATATATGTCAGCTGCACTATCAGGAATAATAACTTCAATATCACTCTGTACTTAAATTTTTAAATAATCTACCATGTTAATTTGGCCATTCAAGATAAACAATACAATAAAAGATATACTATATATTCCTGACTATAAGTCGACCTTATGTATAAGTCGAGGGCAAATTTTGGGGTCCAAAATTGTGGATTTTGGTACGTCTGTCCCTGTCTCAGCAGCTGGTTCAAAGGTCACTGGCTAAGAAGGAAGGGTGAGGCGTCCAGTGGCAACCCCCTATCAATCAGCACACACAAACCACGCAAACAAATATACGCATGCATGTGGGGGAAGGCTATTATTCCATTGCTGTTTCTGTGAACTGCTTTGTCTCTAAAGTGTGTAAGAATAAGATTCTGAATATGGATTTTTGAAGACTTCAAATGTACACACATACAACACACAAACATAATTTTTATTAACCTGTCATCTGTAGATTGCAATTTAGGTAGTTTTTCCTGGATAATTTTCCATGTTGCAGCTGCACAGGTTGGATCCAATTCTTCATCATTTCTTTTAGATCGAGATTGATGTGTCATGACTGATGTTTTTCTTACTGTCCCAACTCCAGAGTTATTTGGTGAAATCACAGGCTCCAGACCTGCAAAAACAAAGGGAACAATTATGGTAAATATATACTTGTTGCCAAATAATGTGTGAAGCAACCCTAAAAGTCCAAAAGACAGCAACGGGATAGCTTTTTATATAGAATATCACAGAAATGGAATATTCATCTGAAGCAAAATCCTGCTTTAGTTGTAACTACACAAATCCAGATTTAGCAGCTCAAAATTTCAAGTATGGTCATCTCTAAGATCTCCACATTAGTAATTTATCTCCAGACATTTTATCCTTTCAGACAGCATGAGAAACAATATTGCATTCCTTCAGAAACAGGGCAGTGAATTTAGAAGACCTGAGGAGAACTCTTATTCTGAAATTTTGCTGTTATCCATGTGGCCTGAAATAAGAAAAGCCCTGCCAGATTCTGTTTCAGTTTTCCTTTTTTTCCAGGGAAGGTGATTTGCAGGAGAGCAAAAGCATGAAGCAAGCACTTAAACCTTCTCCATCTGATTCTATTCCTCTGCAACATCTTTCAGTTTGGACTAGAGGTCTTCAATGTTTTTGGCAACTCTTAATGGATAAGTGTTTTATACTCACCTGTCTAGATAAAAAGTGTAATTAATGTCCACCAGGAAGCAGAAGAAAATTGGTAAACCACATGCTTACCACATTGATACAACAGACTGTGGCCCTTACAGCCTCCTCTTTAAACCCAGCAGTGGATTAAAAAAAGGGAGTGGAGGCACTACTACCAAAAGCTTAGAAGTAAGCTCACTTGTCCTGCATCACAAGGCAGGAGGGTGCATATTAGTGTCCAGTAGTGTCCATCACTGCTGGACACTGGGTGATGCAGCAGGATTAAGCACCCCTGCCAAGTGACTACTTATTCACTGAAGATCTTTCTGTCACATACACAAATACCAGCTTTGTAGCAGGTACTATAACTCTAGTGCCTGCATGAATGCAGTCAAAATATACTCACTGAATCCTTAGTTTTTATCCTTCCAACTTGATCTGACTCCCTCTGCTACTACTAGTATGTTAAACATTCACAACTTTCTATACACACTTTGTTGTAAAACACATAAGATGGAAATCACTCTTATTTTATTTGGGTAGGAAAGAAAACTCTATTGGCAAAAATGCATTTTTTGTCATCTCTTACTCCCCTTTTCAACTACGCAAATTTTATTAAATTTGAAAATATTGCTTACATTGAATCAAGGTGAGAGAAGTTGATACTACACAACTAAAATGGTGAATGGTCTGGAAATCATAAATATTTGAAGGAATGTCATATTGAGGAGGGAGCAAATTTGTTTTCTGCGACACCAAAGAATAGGACCCGGAACAATGGATGCCAGCTACAGGAAAAGAGATTCCACTTCAACAATAGGGGGAACTTCCTGACAGTAAGAGCTGTTTGACAGTGGAACACACTCCCTTGGAGAGTGATGGAATCTCCCTCCTTGGAGGTCTCTAAACAGAGGCTGGGTATCTGTTGGGGATGCTTTGACTGTGAGTTCCTGTATGGCAGGGGGTTGGACTGGATGACCTTTGTGGTCTCTTCCAACTCAATGATTCTACACCTTATTAATAAGTATTTTTATTGCCATTTTACCATATAACAGAACAAAAGAACCAAAAATGGAAAATAACAATCAAATATATATAAGAATAAGAATAAAATATATAAAAATGAAATGTTACAAAATAATATAATAAATACAAGACTATATCTATAAAAGAACAGTAGGATAAAAAAGTAAAGAAATTAAATTATTAAGACATAGACATAGAATTAAGACATAGTTGGAAGAGACTACATGTCCTATTCTCTGGAGCAGCAGAAAACAAGCTTGCTCCATCCTCAGTATGACATCCCTTCAAATGGCTATTGTATAACCTCTTAACCATCTCTTCTCCAGGATAAACATATCCATCTTCCTAAGTCGCTCCTCATAGGGCACGGTTTCCAGACCTTTCATCATTTTGGTCATCCTCCTCTGCATGTGAAGGGTTGGACCAGATAATTATACTATGAAACCAAATATATATGAGAAATGAACTTAAGACATGGAACACTAAAAGTGCAGTGAGACCTTGGTATCTGCTGGGATTTGGTTCCAGGACCTCCTGTGGATACCAAAATTGGTGAATGCTCAAGTCTAATTAAATACAATGGCACTGTGAAATGGTGTCCCTTATATAAAATGGCAAAATCGGTTTTTCTTATTGGAATTTATCTGTTTTAAAAAACATTTTAAAGCCATGGGTATGGACTGTATGAAAAGTTGGGCTATTTTTAAAAAAGAGGGCAAAGGTTGATTATTAAATGAAAGGGAGTAGAAGAAAAATACTAAATGAAGATAAGGGAATAAGAGAAGCTTTGGTTAAATTCTATTAAATACTTTATGGAGAGAAGGGAGTATAGGATCAGAAAATAAATATAAAAACTAAATTAGGTGAAATACAGAGAAATTGTATAAATTGTATAAATAGTGACTTGAGTGAATATATGGCTAAAATTTAAAATGAAATATTAGCTAATAAAATAATCCCCAAAATGTGGAAATTAAACCTAATAAAGAGTCAGTCAACCCTAAATCTTATCATGCTATTAAATTAAGTAACCAAGACTATAATTTTTAACAAAAAAATTAGCTAATAGATTAGGAAAAATATTTACCAAATGTAATTAAAGAAGAACAATCTGGTTTTATGAATTCAGGAACCAGAAAGGAACATATTTAATATATCATGCTAAATAAAATAAAAATAAGTTAGTTTTAATGAAATTAGATGCTATAAAGTGTTTAATTCTGCTAAGAGTTCCAGAGGGGAAATATATTTCCACTTCTAGGAGGGCCTTTTCCATCTTGGCCCCCAACCTCTGGAACTCGCTGCCCTTTGAGCTTTGCTCAACCACCTCCCTAGCCCAATTTAAGAAGGGGCTAAAAACCTACTTATTTGAGCAGGCCTACCCCTGACCTCTGCCCCAAAATGCTTCCCCCCCCCCCCCCTTTTGCGGTCAGCATTGTCCTGCCGGCATGAATTTTATGAATTGTATTATTTTATATTGAATTGGCTTGGAAATGTTATTGTATATTGATGCTGTTTTTTACTGTTTTTATCGCTATGTGTCTGTTCTGGGGACGCAACCCCATTGTTGTACGCCGCCTTGATCTGTGGAAAGGCGGGATAAAAATAAAGTTTTTTTATTTTATTATTTAATAAATTGTGAATATCTTTATAAAATTTGTAGAAATTTTGGATTGGAGAAAAGTTTAGTGACACTACCATAGAAGTATATAATGATACAGAGATATACATTATGGTAAATGGAGAGAAATTTTTAAAAGTTAGATTTAAAAGTGGAGTGGAGTAGGGATGTCTATTTTCCTCCCTACTATTTATATTACCAATTGAATTGTTTGCCAATATGATTAGGGAAGCAGGAGAGATAAAATGATACAAAACATATAAAGAAGAGTTGAAAATGAATTTATTTGTAGATGATGCTCTGATAATGATCCAGAAACCATGTCAAGCTGTGATTAAATTATTAGAAATATTTCAAAAAGTTTCTGGGCTTAAATTTAATTAAAAATAATGTTTATGAACACTGATTGGTGGGGACAAAAAAGAATTCAAACTATATAAGGACTGAAATTGTGGATTAAAATATGAAATATTTAGGTGTAAATATATTGATTGAGCCAGAAAATATTGTACAAGGAAATAACAATCAACTGTGGAGTGGGAAAAATCAAATCTCTAAGGGCCTATAAAGATGGACAGGATAGCATGGGCCAACCCCATGGTATGCTGTCCATGGTTCTGACCTGGTTCTGTCCCTGGGTCAGCACAGTGATGGGCGGGTGTTCACATGCATGCACACATGCTGCCACCACGTGCCTCTTACCTGCCATCATTTCTGCTCTGAAGATTCCCCCTGTAGCCCATAATGGGGAAAACCAGGCGCCTATGTGGCCAGGCGTTTTCTTGCAATAAATACCACAGGCTGCAGGCCTTCAAGGTCCATCAGAGTGGACAAGGCAGCAGCGGCAGGAAAGGAGCATGTGGGGTTGTGCAGTTTGCCGGCTGTTGCACTGAGGTTTTCAGAAAACTCCCAGTGCAAACAGCTTGTCTTTTTAGGCCACATTAAGGGCCCTTCCTCTTTCTTGAGGAAATCTGCCAAAGCATCAATTCTTTGATAAATATTTTCTTTTTGCTGTTCTTCTATACTTCAAAATGTTAATGCTTTTTCTCTCTGCCACAGTTCAATCAAAGCCATTGAATCCAGGTCTGCTTCTCTATTTGGTATCTTATCAGCAAATTCTTCCAAACTTGTGGTTTTTCCTTCTAAAGATGTCAGCTTTTCATTAATCTGCTGCATATCTGGTTGAAATCTGAGTTGTTTTATTTATACAGTATCTTGCATTAACCTTCTCTGAATTCTGCTTTCAACTCCTTTTAAAATTCCTTTGCAAATCTGAATTAACCATTTCATCTGATCCCTCATCAAGTGAATTTCCTCTATCGATCATAAATTCTTTTGGGGTATCTTCATTGGTAGATCTACTGAAGTTCTTCTCTGTTTTCCCACCACTGGAATTTGCCCATCTTTTGACAGCTGTCAAATGTTTAGAAGAGCCAAAAATTTCCTGTTGCAATGTGTCCTTTTAATCTTTAGGTGTCTCTGTAGAGTGCTTCACCAGTTTTCCACCTCTGCCCTCTACAAGTTTTTCTCTGTGGTTTTGTTCTTTTCTTGAGGAATAATTCTCACTTCCGCTCTGTGTTCTTAAACTTCCGTCATGATGTTTAGTCTACTGAGCAGGTAACTAACATTCTCTCCCTCTCTCTCTGATAAGTCTTTCTTTCCCATCAACTCACAACTGGTAAATATGTTTTGTTTTTGTTGTTAATGTCCCTCAACTTGACCCTGACTCATGGTGACCCTCTGGAGGAGGCCTTTCCATGCCCCCCATCCTCTACCACTCTGCTTAGATCCTATAAATTCAGGCCCATTATCTCCCTGGTTGAGTCTATGTGGCATGCAGTCTTCCTCTCCTTTTGCTACCTTTCCTAGCACTATTGTCTCTTCTAATGAGTCATGCCTTCTTATGATGTGGTCAAAGGACAACAGGCTCAATGTGATCATCTTGGCTTCCAGGGAGATTTCAA
Source organism: Sceloporus undulatus (assembly GCF_019175285.1). NCBI lineage: Eukaryota > Metazoa > Chordata > Lepidosauria > Squamata > Phrynosomatidae > Sceloporus > Sceloporus undulatus. Next base: position 142,609,990 of record NC_056524.1, on the reverse strand, counting down.
GTCTGATTTGTTCAAGGACCCGTGTGTTTGTCTTTTTGGATATCTATACTATCCTCAGTACTCTTCTTCAGCACCACATCTCAAATGCGTTGGTTGTCTTCTTGATGGCTTTCTTCACTGTACAGCTCTCACATCTACACATGGTGATGGGGAATACAATGGCTTGGATGATTCTGACTTTGGTGCTTGGTTGTGTATCTTTACTTTTTAAGGTCCTGTCTAGTTCTTAGTAATATACAAATCAGTAATTAATTCCTCACAACATCTCTATTTACAATCAGTCAATTAATCAATCAATGTTATTTTTCTCAGTAGTATTTAGAAAAAAACCAAAACAAACAACAACAACAGCTTCATTTATATACTGCTTCATACTGAACTAACAGTGTCTAAGCAGTTTACAACTGTAAGCTAATTGCCCCCAAGAAGCTGGGTACTCATTTTAGTGACCTTGGAAGGATGCAAGCCTGAGTCAAGCTTGAGCCCCGTTAGCTGAGATTGAACTCACAACCTTATGGTTTTGAGTGAGTGGCTGCAGTACAGGCATTTAACCACTGTGCCACCAGGGCCCTTGGTGTACACAGAGAGATCTTGTAGCACCTTTGAGACTAACTGAAAGAAAGAAACTGGCAGCATGAGCTTTCATAGATCTCAATCTACTTCCTCAGATGCATTTAGAAAAAAAGCTATTTTAGAGCACTGTTAAAACTTTGTGAAGCAGATAAAAGTCCATAACAACAGTCAGGGCTTTTTCTCTCACAATGTTCTTTTCTGTAGAAGTAAACTTTGTAGAATGAAGTGTAGTTTGTGCCAATATATTGGCAAGTTTCCTTAACAGATCACCATGTTGGTGGTTAATTTAAGGAAGCTGAAAGTGCACTTTTTATTCCCCTATGGTGGCTATGTTACAACAATGAGCAAAGGTCTCTCTAGTCCCTCTGCTTCACCCATTGACAATGACTTGATGTCACCATGACAGCCGAATCCAGATGCTTGTGGGTTCTTGTCTCAGCTTCTCATATCTGAAAAGCAATTTCTGCCATGTCTAGCAGCAGTCCCCCTCAGAGGAGATCTAAGAGTTCTGACCACATACTGACATATCAACTCAGAAAAACTGATATCAAACTTTTTAAAAGGATAAGTAGGCTCAAATCTATGGAAGATCATTCTACCAACTCTTTCTTTCAGTTATAAGCTTATCCTATGGCGTAACAAATCACTTAACAGCTATCCATTTTAAATCTTAATTTGGGTGGCATCCAAATGTTATCAGAAGGTTTTTGCCACCAAATTTGTCACCCAAATACAGCCTGGGTCCATCCTCGCTTCCAGGAGCGCTCATCGTGACTATTTTCTTAACTCACAAAACTCCTGGATTTGAAAAAAGCCATGCAGAGCACTCCTGGAAGTGGGGATGGACCTGGGCTGTATTCGGGTGGCAAATTGGCAGCAAAAACCTTCTGATAACATCAGGATTACGCCCGAATTAATCTTTAAACCAGAGAGAGGTAAATCAATTTATTATCCCATGGGATAAACTCCATAGTCTCAAAGGTGCTACAAGTTCCTTTGCATACTACAACCTTGTTGCCTAGGAGGCTGTATCTACAATCCAACATATAGTATCTATACATCAGTAAACCAGTTCACAGAATCTTCAAGAACCCAAAGTCTAAGGCACTTTCAACTTCTCTTGACCAGAAACTGATACCAGATTAGAAGGTACCTGACTAGTAGCAGTAAGAAGAATTTCCTAACGTTAATGTACATCCAAATAATTAATGTTCCCAATAATTAATGCTCATCAAAATGAGAATGTATATACTATTCTACATTACACTAAACTACATAGCTGTTGAAAATCACCAGTTAAAATTTTGGAAGAGAAATGTTTGCCAGGGTGGGGAACATGTAGATCTCCATGCTACTACAACTCTCATGATCCTTAAAATTGAATACACTCGCTTGGACTGACAAGAGACAGAGTTAAACAACATCTTGAGGGCCATACCACCCCAATCTATGCTATAAGGCAACAGGCAGAGTTAATTTATTCAATTGTGTCATTAATATGTATGGAATATTCATTTGGGCAGGCATGTTATCAAGAAGCTTTGTGCTAATTTGTCATATACTTCTTCCTAATGTATGCAAGTATTTATCAGTGAAGTAACTGTATATCCAGATTTTTTCCTCTAAACACTATAGACTATCCTTTTGCAATTCTTTGAACAAAACCAACTGGAGAAAGATACAGAAGGTAAAAAGAATGGAACAAAGCAACTGCAACTAGATCTGCAAGTAGAACCTATCACTGTAAGCAATTAAAAAGGGAAATATGACATCAAATGGTAATCATATTGTTTAATTGCTAAACAGGTTGGAAATAAACTAAACTGAAATGATTGGTTATAAAACGTATTTTACATATACAAGATTAAAAATACTTCCCCATTGCAAATGACAATGACTGGTCAGAAAGCACTTCTACCTCAGAAACAGAATGGGGCTTTAAAATTGAATCATTCATAATACCTTTGCAAAATACTTGGTTCATATTTGTTCAAATATTTTTGTTTAGGAAGAAAAAAATTAAAGTCTAAATCCTCTGGTTTCCTCCTCTTTTGTTTAAATTGACCAAATGGCACCTATTTGCCTGAAGCAATAAAGTAGACAGTGTTAAAGAGATAAATCAATAGTAGGAAATAGAGAGGCTGGGGTTTCAGCTGAAAGTTAGGCTGCTGAATGCTGACATTATTGATTTTAGCTAGTTCAGCTGGCCTTGTAATTAAAATGTAAATTTGAGAAAGAGATTATGTCCTGACAGAAATGGTGGGATTAGGGGAAGATAAAAGCTCCTCAATGAAAATTCAGAGGAAATAAAAGAACATGTTCCATCAGCCTTTTTTGAATTTAGGAAAATCAAAAGTAAGTAACATGAATATATATTTAACTGAAAATGGAGGGAGACTTAGAATGTAAATAATATGAATAAAAACATTTGAGAAATGTTTCACTCCCACCCATCTTTTTCTTTTTGCATTAGCCCAGCTAGCTCAGAATACATGAAGGTTTGTTAATAAAGGCTGGAATTCAAAGGAAAACTTTAGGCATTGCTACCTCTGAAGAACAGTGATACACGCATGTGCACACATGCACAACATATTCCTTAACACAAACTGATTTTCATTCTTCTGAGATAACTGTTTATGTGATTCTTCGGGTTTTGCCTATCACATCCTTCGCACTATTAGTCTCGTAGAAATATATATTCCTTCACAAACGTAATGAACTCAGCTGTGTTGAGATTTATAAGAGCAGAAAAAACTTAAGAGACACTTCTTTCTACTAAACAAAACAAAAAACTGAGCTCAGTGAAGACTGGGCATTTTTAATTTCTGTTAGGCAAAACAGAAAACTGGGTAGTAGAACAGACTACACTGGAAAAAGACATGGCTGGCTAATATTCCACATGACAACATTTTTCTTTCAAGTCCTATCTGTAATACACTATAGAACAGTATAGATATGGTCAATTTGGGAATTATCTGACGATTTTGTGTATAAATGATTCCATATTCACTGAAATCACTATTAAGAGTTCATCATAACCACAATCTCTTATTTATAAAGCAGCTCAGGTCTGATAGGAACTGTAAAGACACTGTTCTTGTTGTTGTGTGCCTTCACGTCGTTTCTGATTTAAGGTGACCCTAAGGCAAACCTATCATGGGGCTTTCTTGGAATGATTTGTTCAGGGGTGGTTTGCCATTGCCTTCCTCTGAGGCTGAGCGCATGTGAATTGTCCAAGGCCACGCAGAGGGTTTCATGGCTGAGCAGGGAATCGAACCCTGGACTCCAGAGTCATAGTCTAACATTCAAATCACTATGCCACACTGGCTCACAAAAGTTTTTATGTCTGTGATCCTCTTTTAAAAATGAAACAGAAGGATTCTGGAGGGAAAAGGGAAATTATACATAAACTGGGAGAGTGAAAGAAGCAAAGAGTTAAATAATAATTAGTGTAGGAAACAAACAAACAAGCAAAACCCTTGAAGAAGACTGACACGCAAGACGGAAGCGTTGAGAATAATTTATCCAAGTTTGATTTATACCACTCATGAAATTTATTATCTCATCAACAGAGGAAGAATAAATGACTATTAAGAATAATTTCAACAATTTACTAACCACTAACAAATTTCCCAAAGTGCCCTCAACATTTTCTGTTCTTCACAAGATAGGTGCTGTATCTGCAGTGCTCCCATTTCTTGCCTGGTCTTCTTGAAGCTTGTTTCAAAGACTATTTTCATCTAGCCCATTTATAGTCTAATATCAATGAGTGAGGCTTACCCGTGAGTACATTTAAACACCATGATTTGTATGCAGAAGATCCCAGGTTCAATCCCCAGTATTTTCATTTAGGGCTAGGAAATAGTCCAGACTGAAACCTTGGAGAGACACTGGCCTGTTACAGACTGCCAAAATAAAGCTGCTTTGGGAGGTATGCTGTTTAAATGATGCATGCATCCTAAGAATCTGGAAGCTGCACCAAAGCTGCACTCCAGTGCTTAGGAATGGAGTGTGGCTTTGGCGTGACCTCCGGACTCTTAGGACAGATGCATCATTTAAATAGCATACCTCCAAAGAGACCCGAAGCAGCTTTATTTGGGCATTCTGTAACAGGCCACTGTCCGTTACCTATACTAAATGGACCAATGACTCGGAAAAAGGCAGCCTCCTACTCCTAATAGGAAACATCAAGTTTTCTATTCTGTTAGTGTCTTTATAGTTTCTGAGTTTAGCATCTGATTCATTATTATGTGAAACATATATTCCTATTATACCTTATTTTAAGAGTAATTGTGGCATAGTGGTTTGAATGTCGGACTAGGACTCTGGGAGACCAGGACTAAAATCTCTACTCAGCCATGGAAATCCAATAGGTGATCTCTGGAAGGTTGCATGCTCTTAGCAACAGAGGAAGGCACTTCTCTGGATGAATCTGGCCAGGAAAATTCTGTTTCTCAATCTTTTTGTACTGGAGGAACCACTGAAAGAATTTTCAGGGCTCAGGGAAATTTTGCATTAAAATTATTATATTTACAGCTTGAATTTTTTTTATCTCTCCCCCCAAAAAAATCATTGTCTCATACAGAATGCCTAATAACTTCTCACCTTACCCTAGGGTCCCAAGAAATCTGGTTGAGAAATCCTGTCTTTTGGTATCCATAAGCCAGAAATGACTTGAAGATATGTGCACATCCACACACACATACATAGCTGTTTTCTTTTTCAAACTGGCAACAAGTACTCCACAGATGGGAATTAAGTGGCCTTCTAGAAATTGTGGGACTACAACCCTGGTGCTGACTCCTACTGGCAACTCCAACAAGAGTAGACTCATTGAATGCCTTGTTTAATATTAAGTCAACACTTACTGTATATACTCATCTATAAGTCTAGAAATTTTAGTTAAAAAAATGAACTCCAAAACCCAATGTAAGTAATGTAAATATGGTACCGTACTTTTATTTTAAAAGGAACCATTCCCTGGTAAGTCAAAAATGTAACCTGTCCTGGAAACACTGACCCCACTTCTCTATACTTCTCCATTCAGTCTTTATTGTGAGCACAAACAGTTATGCCTGCTGGTTTTTTGTCAGTTCTCTGACATTGTTTTCCTTTGCTTCATCCTTTGTTCAGATCCTTTGTTACACACCTTTAGGTTTTATCCTTGACTTATCCATAAGTCATATCAAAATCCATAATTTTGACCCTTGACTTATACATGAGATTGATTTATAATTGAGTATATATGGTATGTAAACCCCACTGTTTCAGTATGTCTGCTCTGCATAGGACTAACAGTAGGATACAGGCCCTAGATAGGTAAGAGGTGATGAAGGTCATACATTCTCTCTCTCATCTATAACAAGTCTTCTGGTTACAATGTATATTAATAAAAATGATATTTGAACAAATTAAACCATTATTCATAATAATTTATGAAAAGGCAGAAAATTGTAGTCTTATACAGTATAAGCATAAATTCTCTTTTCAAAACAGCAGGTATTTCTGTTATGATACTACAAAATTGCCATCATACTGGAAAGATCAGGTGCAAATGTAAATAAGGATTATACAAATGAGAGGTCATTAAAAAGCCTGGTAATGTTAATTTGGCATGACACCCTTTAATGGGTTATGTCTTCACACTTCAGTTACCTAATCACCTAAATTCTTTTACAAATTTCCATTTCATCTTGCACATGGAAAATCAAATTGGCCTTCTCCCTCTGAATAACATTTATCCTAAAACTCATTTCTTGCTTTTAATTTGCAATTAAACTGTACTTTTGTATTATATTTATGTAACTTATTACTGTAGTATAAACTGAATAGTAATCAAGATATAGTCATAAAGCAAAAATGTACTTATTTGTTTGATTTATATCATGCTTTTCTCCCAAATGAAAGCATAATTAGCAAACTATTTATTCTGACAAAAAAAAGGAGATTTAGGATTGCCAAATTTTAAAGTATATTTTTCCTGCCTGTTGATTATTGCTGTTGAAAGACTGGATAATGCTACAAAATAAGAAACGATTAGAGCTGGAAGGTTTTGATGTAAGACTTGGTTGGCATGGGTTTCTTTCATATGACAAAATCAAGGCAAATGTTGATTTTAACAATCATTATGCTAGAAAACTTTTGTTAAGAATATGTAATAAATATAAGGTAAGAATTTGTTCGAAGATACCTTTGTGGACTTCGCCTTTTATGCAAGAGAAAAGCAGTTAAATGATGAATAGATTACATATGGAGATCTCTTAGTGCTAGAGAAAAATGAATATAGAATCAAATCTATACAAGAACTTGTGCAAAGAATACAGATTCAGTGGTATACAGGCAATTGTTTGAATGATTAAAATTGATAAGGAACTGTATGGTTTTGAGTCTGCCAGATCAGATATCAAAATACAATTACTTTTGAATAATTAGAACTTCATAACCAAAACATACAAAATGTTTTTAAAAATTGAAATGGAAGATGTTGTTCAGTAATAAGTAAAATAAGTAAAAGTACATTGTGAAATAGGCACAAAATATTGATCATAACATACAAATGGACCAATGTTGAAAAAAGATCTAGAATTTATGTTGAGTTACAATTTTATAAGATGGCAATTAACTCCAGAAAAAAAAATCTAATATGTATAAAGATACTTTCAATTTGATGGAAGATACTGTACACTAAAAGCTAATATTCAAATGAGATCATTTTCTACTTGGAATTTTGTAAGAATAAATGGAAAAGAAGAATGGCAATGTTATACAATATATGGTAACTACATATATGATAGATTGCTGTATATACAACACTGGAAGGACTCAGTTGTTCCCCTTCAAGAAGAATGGGATATAAAGCTCAATGATTTTGCAGAGATAGAAAAAAATTAACTAATCTTATGAGAGGGGAAACTACATAGCTGATTCACCAGTCTAACCCAAAGGGTGTTTACCAATGGCTCCTCTTTATCCTGGAGAGAAGTGACCAGTGAAGTGCTACAAGGTTCTGTCCTGAGCTTAGTTCTATCCAACATATTTATCAATGACTTGAATGAAGGAATAAATGGCATGCTTATCAAACTTGCAGGTGGCACCAAATTAGGAAGATTAGCTAATACCCCAGAGGACAGGATCAAAATTCAAAATGATCTTTATATATTAGAAAGCTGGATAAAAACTAACAAAATTAATTTCAACACAGAGAAATGTAAGGTACTACACTTAGGGGGGAAATTTAATGCAGTTAAAGTCCAAAACACCTGGAGCACTAACGTTTGGCAATCACTGGTGCAGATCATGAAAAACTATGGCTCGCTCTTAGAGAAATGGTGTCCCACAACATTTGCTTGTCCTGATGCATAACCTGTACTCAGGACAAGAGGCTACCATAAGGACAGAACACAGAGAAAGTGAATGGTTTCCAATTAACAAGGAGGTTGAAGCAAGACTGCATTTTTTATCTTCTCTGTTTAGCTTGTACACTGAACATATAAATAAAAATCAGATTAAACTCAGAAGGAGGAGGTGTGAAAATTAGAGGAACGGTAGCAATTTAAGATTTGCAAATGACACTATACAACTAGTAGCAAATAGCTAAGACCTGGAATGACTACATAAGAAAGTCGAGGAACAAAGTTTAAAGAGACAGGTTTACAGTTGAACATTAAGAAAACAAAAATAATGACCAGATGATTGACATGTCTTTAATGTAGACAGGTTTGCCTAGGGTTGCGATGAGTCACAATAACTTGAAGGCACACAACAACACCAAGAACAACATAAGAACAACAGCTTTCAATTAAACAGAATAATTGTCTATAGAATCCAAGATTAATTTTTTAAAAAATTGGTCATGGATCCACATACTTCTGGAAGTTAAGGCTGCTGATTTACACACACACATTTATTTGGAAGGTAGTAGGATTTGTTTCCAAGTAATCATGTATGTGAACAATTTCTAAATACTGTATTCATTCATAAATATAGGCATACCTAAATTAGCAAAGCAAATGTGTTCCTGTGGCTTACTGCTTTAACAGAAAATTTGGTAGCAGAGCCAGAAATAACACAGGAACAATAGGGATAGGTTCCTGCACCATAAAAAATAAGAGCATGTTTCAACAATGTTTTAATGAAAAACTAACAATGCGCACGTGTAATTGTAATTAAACAACCAGTTGAGATAAGCCTTGCATAAGTAAATACAAGCATTTCTGAATCTTCTACAGAACACTTGAAGGCTTCTTCCAAGGTGCATCCAAGGGTGGGTTTTTTTTTTAATAGCATGCACTTTTCTTAGGATTTTCATTATGATGGTCAGAGTTATGTTGCTGTTGTTTTTAATGTGCTGGGGTAGTTGGTGAAGCACAGCTATTTAATTTCCCCATTTCATTCTATTTTGCAGTTCATACATGCTCAGTAAAGAATTCTAGGAGTGGCAGCTGCTTATCTTGCCTACTGTAGGCAGGCACACACAGGTACAGTAGGATCAATGAGAGCAAATTTCCATCCTTTCTCAGCTGAAGCTTTATTGTACTGTTTAATGCAGACATACTGCTACAACTTAATATCAGCCCCATTCATCATTTTATCAATGCCAATGCTGCTAAAAATCTTTCAGCGATACAGAGGACAAGAGGGAAAAGGGGGCTTAGATGGCATTAGAAGACTTTGTAAAAAGGAGCTTCTTTATCAGAGGCTTTGTCAACTGAAATATACCTGTATACCGTTCCTCAGATGGCATGCCCAGAATTGAACCCAGTACTACTGACAAGACCTGACTAGTACAGAATATAGTGGGACTATTATTTCTCTTATTTTGGAAACTATTACTCTATTAATGAAAGCTTCTTTTGTTTTGTATCATTTGCAGACTTGATAAAGGTTACGTCTGATCCCTCATCCAAATCACTGATAACAGTATTGAAGAGTGTCAGCCCCAGGAAAGTACCCTGCAACACTCCACTCAAGACTTTCTTAACTATGGTATCTATTTATGATCTGAAAACTATAAGGCTTTACAGACCAGCATCAAAGGCCGGCATGGGGGCAGAGTGGGGGCGGGGTGTCTGCACGATGCACGCCCTGACTCCACCTTCATGTAGGAGTTGACCACATGGTGAGTGGCATCACGGCGCTCCTCTGGCGCTGCATCCAGATGACGTAGTGAGAAAGGAGCACTGTAAAGCCAAGCTGCCACTAGCTATGGCGCCCTTTCCACGGTGCAAAAAGGAGCTGCTTTTTGTGTGGCCTTTTTACGCTGTGTAAAGGTCAGATTGGGGCTGTGGCCCTATCCGGTGAAGAAAGGGGTGGCTTCAGGCTGCCCAGTATGGGTAGTGTGTTCAGTCCCTAAAAACAATGCTGAGATCAGATAATAAAAAACATAAAAAAGACCACACAAGCTTAGTGAATGATCCAGGTCAGATGCAGGTAGCATTTCCTTACACTGTAGTGTCTCATCTACTGAGAAATTCCTAATAAATAAAATGAGTATCATTTATAAGGCCTGAGTTCAGCTTTTAGATATTTTGCACAGATAGAAAAGCAGTGTTAAGGAATGATCTGATCAGGGCGTTTCTAGGGGTGTGTGGACTGCACCAGGTGGCACCGCAGAGATGGTTGTCTGCCTTCCAGTGTTGAATGTACCACTGTGCCTCTCCATAGGTAGATTAGGATCCCTGGAGACTTAAGGTCCTGGGATGGACCTGGTCCACTCACCCAGAAACAATGAGGCTGGACGGAATGCTGTCAGAATGCCACAGCAAACTTCTGGAGGCCTCTTGTATTGCCAAATGGCACCTGAACTCCTTGTGAACAAGGTGGGTAGATTGCAACAACCTGAGACAAGGACAGTCCCTTTGGATGTCCCAGTCCACCAGCTGTTGGTGGCAAGTATACCAGAGCCTCTCTTTTCCACAGTGGCCTGTTCTATTCCTGAGGGACCACTGCCCTGTCAGGCCTGAGCTTAGGATAATAGCACAGGTTACCACACTGAGGTGACACCAATTCTAGTGATGCCACTGGATTTAACTGATATTTGTTAATAAACATTTATAGCAATTTCTTTCATTTTAAACATGAATATTCTTAAAAAGAGAATTTTACTTTTAAAAAATCAGATCTAATGCCCCCAGTAGAGATAAAAAACAGAGGATCACAGTGTGTGAATATGCTTGCATTTCAATCACTATCGCATGTCAGTTCAATGCACAAACCATTCATTACGGAACAATCCTACAGATAGGGTTGCCATATCCCGCCAGCAGGTGGGACTGTGACGGTCGCCACCAATTCCCAGGTTTGGGCCCAGCCCCTGGCCCCAGCCCCTGGCCTGCTGATGTGACCATTGCTGCGGCCGCTAATGCGGCCGGCCAGCCACCCGCCTCCACCTGGCCACGCCACCCACAGCAATTGCCTGGGTCACGGCAGCTCGTGCTTGCCCTGCTTGCACACCTGCACGCGGGGCTAAGAAAGAGGAGCTCCTCCCCTTGAGGCTGGCTGGCCAACTGCAGAATAGCATGGGTAGGGCTGTTTTCAGCTCCCATCTGCCATTGGCCAGCCTCAAGGAGGAGGCGAAACTTCAGCGGAGGAGGAGATGGAGGAGGAGGAGGAGGTGGGTGGCCATTTCCAAAATGTATTTTCCCAAAGTGTATTTTTTTTCTTTTAATGCTAACAAGTCTGCCTTGTTTTGACAATGATGGTGATGATGATATTGAAATCAGCAAGCCTCTGAGGCATGGCCAATGTAAGTTGCTCTGATTTTTACAAACTCATGAGCCATGAAGAAAAATCAAAGTACCTTGACCAAGTACACACTTCTGAGAAGTACACTTGGTGTAAGAAACCTGAAACCGAGGGCAAATCCACTTCTTGTTAAACCACCTTGACATGTTAAATATGCATAGCCATGTCAAACTATGTTAAGTGTTAAACCCAAAGTTTGGTTTTATGCAATAAGCTCTGAAATATGCAAGAGGCCATGTTTAAATAAAGCCATATTAAATACCCAAATGTGCTGTTGTGTGTGTTTTGGAATGGGGGGGGGGTGTTTTGGCCAGAAAGGGAAGTACATTTCTGCCATCTGTCTAGAATAATGCCAACAATGTCCTTCCATTTTGGAACATCCCCTAAGAAACATGCGTTTATATTAAAGCTTTTTTAAAAAATTCTAAATTCTTTTTAGTTGTTTCGCATGTCCCTCACTTTAAAAAAATATGTCCTACATTTGTTGGGAGCCTAAATTTTTGCCACATTTTTTCCCTAACCATTTTAAAAAATTTGGTCCCGGTTTGGAGGTTGACAGTTATGGCAACCCTACCTACAGGTGCCAACTAGCAGAATATTATAGCTTTGCAAAGTATCTCAGTACAAAGTCAGTAGAGATGTGGTCTTGCTGCATTAAATGGTTACTGGTGTTAAGAAACCTAAATGTCACAATAATGTTGCATCTCTGAAAAATAGTAAATGCATATTCAGTGCTTCCCTTTAGCTGTTTCCTAATCTGTAGCCAGGGCCTGTAGTTTGTAAATTTATTTGACAAACTGATGAAGTTCTAAATGCAGTACCAAGTAATTCTTGGTATGCATGAAGGTATTATATAACAAAAATGAATAGCAGAAATTCATTTAAAATCCTTCTGGTACATAAGAAAGCAAGATCTAATACTGTAAGGCTAAAGTGTGTGAACTCTGTGTTTTGTTGTGTTTTGTTCTTGTGCAATATATCAGGACTTGATCTGATGAAGGCCAAATATTTCTTCTCAATTTAGACTGTCACCAGATGGTGAGGTTTGTTTACTTCTGCCTTTCTTGAATACCATGAGCAAATCAAATACCATGAGCACCAAATGCCATGAGCAAATATCATCAGCAAACAATGAATGAAATAAAGATCTCTGTGAAAAAAGCATTCTACTGATTGATGAACAATTTAGATTTTCATTAAATACAGTAGCACAGCAGTAGGAGCATTACTCAAGTACCTGTTGAAGTATATATAAAGTAAACTGATCAATTTCACCATGTCTTCTTGTTGCCAGGTCTGGTGCACAGTTAAGAAACCAACTAGAACCTGGTTGACAGAGCTCTAAGAGTGGGAAAGCCTGATGCGCATGTAAGTAAAAATTACAAGGGGAAGAAATCTGTAAATGTCATTGTTAAATTAGGGTTGCAAGCTGTAATTGATTAACTGGTGCTATTAATAGATGATGGCTTTAAGCAGACCTTTAAAATTGTTCCTTGATTCATCAGCAGGGTTGAGAATACATAAAAATTAGACTCCTCAAGTGCTGGCAATATTGCACACACATTCTGCCTTTCTTTTAAACATATAAACTTCATGGAAAAATACAGTTAAAGGATTTTTTCCCCTTCATATTGTGTGCAAAGCTAAGCACAGCTTTTCTTTCAGTGCTCAAGTACTAATGTTCACCTTGCAACAGGAACCACAGGCCAATGATCTATGAAAATCAATACTACAAGTTTTCAAGGTCCATAATACTGTTGGGATTTGAATTTCCTTAGTTCGGAAAGCTTATTGTTGTCATTGCTTGCTTTGTGCAACTCTAACTAGAAATTCTGGCCTTTCATTCAAACTAAGTGAGATAGCAGTATCTGCAAAATTTTACTTCCCTATAATTCTGTGCAAACTTACTCTCATGGTATACAGTGGGACTCACATCTGAATCAACATATAGCAATTTTGCTCAACAGTTTCACCTTCAGAAGGATAATCATAAACATTAAAGTGATGTGGGGAATAATAGCAAAAGACTCTAGGTAGCATAGAGCTGGACTGGGAACAAGGAGCAAGTTTACATTTGGTTTATTTTTAAACTGCCATAACTAAAAAAATGCCTCTGTATATCTTAGATTACTAGGCATTAAGGTCTGGCTTTGGGTATACAGCAGTAAATATTAGCTAAGGGATCGAGTATATAGAATTTTAAGGATCATTAATGAGCATGCATATCTTAATGGAAATTTCATTCAGAGCGGGAGTCTTCCACTGGAGACAATGCTTGAAGGTCAAGAAGCTATATTAATACCTTTCACAGTGGGACAAGATAATTAACTCCTTGGTTTTGGGAAAATGTGATGTATAGAAGTCTTTCTGATCAAAACAACCCTGACAGATTGGTGCCAATATTAATGCAAGACATACACTGTGCACATACAGTTTCATAGAACATAGCTTGCCTATGTAGACTCAAATTCTAAAGTCATTGATTCTCTCTCTCACTCTCCCTCTGGATAGATGAACACTGACAAACAGAAAAAAGACCATGACAGCACTGTCACTATACACACAGATGATAATGCTGCAGCCCAGTCTTTCTGTAATAATGTTGCATCTCTGAAAAATTAGTTCCTTGGAAAGTTGTTTGAGTTCCACACAACATTTTCCATTTAGGTCCATGTTGTGAGATCTAAGCCAAGAAATCTCCTGACAGAATGCCAAGGTTTTAGCTTCCTCTTTGTTAGAGAAGCTTCTTCTATAATCTACTGAAAGTATGGTAGATTTCAAAGATTTCAAAACAGGAGGCCACAAAAAACATAAACTCAAAAACAAACAATCAAATGTTTATTAGCCTGCAGGAAATACAACTAACACTGGCCTTACACAGAGAGGAATGTACTCCAGAAGGCATTTGGATTTGAGAAACAGGACTAAAGTGTTTAAATAAAAGCTATAGGAATATTTTTCTTCACAAGCTGGCCCTGCCCAATATTCTTATGATAGCCTTTATGTTGCAGTTTTGAATGTAAATCCCTTTTTACTAGTATTCTAAAACATTAGCTCTCTAATTATTTAATACTTCTAAGTATCCATAGTCATCATGCACAAACACATATGAGTGACTAAAATAAGTCTCAAACTCCAGTTGCCTCCAAGATAATATTTGCTTTTTGAAAGCCAGTCTTGCTTTGTCCCTGATTTCCTCACAGCAGTGAGAAAGATTACCCACACCACTGATCACTTTATTACCTCATAATGGCTGTTTATTTGCTTTACTGCAGCAGTAACATGCAGGGATGAAGCTTTCACAGCTGGGCAAACTCACCATATTCCTTACGAAGGTGATCTGGAATGTGAGGCTCATAACCCTCCTTCTCAGGCACTTCTATGAACTCATCATCTTCTTCCTCTTCCTCTTCCTCCTCATCTGTAGCTTTCATCTAAGAAAAGTCAAAAGCATTAAGAACGGTAATGCAGAACACAATATGTCACACAAACACTTATTTATTTAGTAACAGAATATCTCCTATCCTATTTTCAGCTTAAACTCTGACATTACATGTCAACAAATGACATACAAAGCAGAACATTTTGAAGACATTTGCCACCTTTACTACCTTCCCCATCATCCCTTCCATTTGTATATTAATTTTACTGCTACTTCATATTTTGTCAAGAACACAGCAAACTTTTAGGTTTTTCTTCAATGAACACGGAAACATGAACCATCCACTTGATAATGTGAAGCATCTATAGAAATAAGATGTAGTCCACAAAAGCTCATGCTGAATTGAATTGATCAATCTTAAAGGTAACCACAAGATTACATTTTCTTTTGATGATGTGATATTTTAAACCATTATCTTGTGCCAGCGACTTTCCAAAAAGCATTACTGGCAATAACTTACTTCTACACACCCTAATTTGGCTACAAAAATGACTGAAATTACACAGGATGGTCAGACACAACTTGGATCTCAAAAGGAGCATCGCTTTTTGGCTTGGTAATGGAACTTTTTATTGTTGTTATTTCCTGGAGTATCCACATAGCAGAAGGAGAAGGGACCTGCCTGCATGAATGTCCCTCCAATACCACCTGAACTGACAACAGCCACATCTTGACAAAATGCCGGCTTGTGACTAACATCATCACTCTCTCTCTGTCTCTTGTATGATTTTTGATGTCTTTGATGACGAAGCCTGTGAATCTTCAAAAACTTGCAGCATGCATTTTGTGCATTTTGGTTGACTCAATAATGATATTGCTGTTTTGTGTATCTTGGATATTACCCTATATGTTTTTAAAAAAACAATAACCATAATAAAGCAAGCAAGAATTTTAATTACCAATATAAACCAGTAGGTTGAAAATACTCTTCTATTTACTTGATGACAAGGCAGTATTGTTAGTGATGGGTTAGACATAGGTTAATAACCTAAACCTTAACCCAAAGAAGAATTAACCAGCTGAGCAGCTTCTTGGCTCAGAAGAGAAGCTAGACTGTTTTAGATGGGCAGCATTCTCTTCAAATGACCTGATTCATATGTTAGCAGTGCTTCTAGACCCACTTTGCTTTGGGGGGAAGGATAAGGATTTCACTAGGAATTCCACACAGCTTGAGTCTGCCTACCAGCTTGCAGTCAGTCCAAAATAGGCAGAACTGGCCAATACTATATATACTCGGGATACATCTGTGCCATATTCCTGCAACATACTCTATATAGGGCTGCTTTTCAAGAAGGTTCAAGAAATTACAGCTGCTTCAAATTCTTCTCCCATTTCATTTTGCCTCATTTTGTGTGCAGGGACAACTCAACATTGGTGCGTCTAATGCACATCCACCTCACTTCAGATTTCACTGATTATATTGTGAATCAAGCACTCTGTAGGTAGTCAGTTCATTAACAGTCCACTCTCTTCATTGCTTCTTTCAATGGCCCTTTTAATAAAACATCCCACTGATCTTTAATCTTCTAATATTATTTAATGAGGGAAAGTCTGTGAGGTTTTATACAAAGATGTAATTTAGAGCAAAAGAAAACCTGTGTTTTAATATTTGATTCTAAAGGCTATTTTTCATACCTCTTTTTAAAAATTAACCAATTTAGATCTACAATAAAGTTATAACATTTTCTGCAGGCTTTTTTCCTGTTAAGGGGTCCTATTACCCCAGTACAGTGTATGCCTCTCTGTCAAAGCTAACTATGAAGAATTTATGCTGATTCTGTACATATGCTTAAAAATAAAACTACAATGAATTTAATTAGAAGGTTAATTGTTTTATAGAAAGGTAAGTTTTCTCAAACTTACAAAAAAAAACCCTTTCAAAACAAAAGCACAGCCTGTTTATTAGAAAACATGAATAAGCAAAAACATTTATGTATGATAAGATGCAAATAGTCAACACATAATGAAATTGAACTGCACATATTGAAAACTATATCTATAATTACTACAAGAGTAATGTGAGAGGTGTCCAGAAAAAAACAACTATCCTATTATCTGATAGCCAATTTGGAAAAAAAAAATTACAATGTTAATCCTTTAAAAAAAATTCCAACTTCTCTCAGCTTTCAATTTATGTAGAGATGAAGAGAATTAGTTTAGGAAGCATCACATACAACGAGACAGTCACAACCTATGTCTTTAAGTGCAAGAATCTGATATAAGACAATGTCAACATTTCTGCACAATTGCAGGGTCTCAAACTTTGGGACCCTCACGAAGATTTCCTAAGAAAATTATAAGATGCAAATTCACTTTGTTTAGGCACACATTTAGGCCCTAAGGAAGCATTAATCATTGGAAACTGTAATTTTTGTTATCAGTCCAACACTAATCAAAAGGGAAACCTGTCACTAGCACTGACCTGTGAAACGTCCCAATTATACTCTTTGGAAATGACAGGAGCACTTAACTTCCTCACTGAGTAAATGATGACAATCAATCACGTTTGAATAACAATGAGCCACGGAGCTGAAAATTATTTTTTGTATAGAATCTACCCAGGAATTTATGAAAGGTGAAAAGCAACCCAAGGTTTTAGGGCCATTATAGCTTTCAGCTAGTACAGTGCATATCAAACACTAAACAGAATTTATGTGTTTTAATTTTCTAAAAGGTAGATGTGGACTTGGTGCTACAATGCATAACATATAATTCCAGATATTAAATATGAGGGTCATTTTCATAAAATATTATGCTTATTGTCTGCACCCTTGAATTCACTGAGGAAATTTTATTAAATTCACATTTTCTTTTTTAAAAAAATCATTTAACTAACTAGGAGGAATTAAGTCCTTAGTTTCCAGATATAAAGAGACTACAGTACTTTTCTTATCATTTTAAACAAACCGTATTTCCTTCATTTATAAACAAAGGTAATTGGTTTTGAAAGGCATATAATGGGAATTAATACAGGATGGCAACTTATCACAACTGAATTTAAAGAGCAATTGTCATTTCCATTTCGAATACTGGGCATTCATCCTTTCCATTATTAAAGCAAGACCAGTAAAGCATAACCAGAAAAGCCTCAGATCTAAGGCTCCACTGCAAGTACCAGGTTTATGTGAATAATATTAGGTTTCTATTCCACTCAAACAACTAGTGCACTCCTTCCACTAACTGAAAGCTACAGGTCTCTCAGAATGTGATCATATCATTAGCTGTGTTTACTTAAAGAATGTCACAAAACCAATTCATAAGAAATGGTACATCAAGGTAATTCATGAGTCAACAAGTTACACACAATTCAGGCTTCAACATATGCATCACCTGCTGAATTTCTGTAGAACTACCTCCAAGTAGAGCTGCAAGTTTTATCTATCCACGCTGAGCTTTTTTCAATAGGAGATGTTTTTAATTATTCTTGCCTATCTTGATGTACCTAGCCACACATAAATACCTGTTTAAATGTGACTGGAGTAGAACATATTGATAATCAATTCAAATGCTTTGGGGATGTACATTTATACTCAAAATCTAAAAGCTTGATCTAAATGGTAGTTTAAGTAAGACTAGTCTATTTTAAAGAGTTGCTACTTGTCAATATATGGCTTAATTTGAGCAACTGTACGTGTCAGTTTTATAGTCCATTTTTCTCTCAACATGGGACCTAAGACAGTTTATAGCAAAAACTGAAACAGAGTTCATTTAAAAACTACAATGATATAAAAGTTAAAACAAATTAAATAAGTAAATCTTATTAAACCACCACTAATTTAAAAGAACAGGAAGGCATTTTAAAATGTAGCAATAAGAATAGAAGCAGTCATGAGTGTGCGCACACACGTACACACAAAGCTTCAGATTATGAAAGTGATGTTTTTAAAAACTGTTTCATTACTGTGCAATAGACAACAGTCAATTGCACGCTGGTGCAGTTACATTTCAGCTGTATCTTCATATCATAATTATATAAAGCATTATATTTGTATAGTAGTTTACTGCCTTACTAAATGCTTACACATTTTGAATAGTCACTATCCTCCTAACCATGATACAAATTCTTCATGTAAGATTCATTCTACATAAGATTCAACATATGCATCAAAACAATCTTGCAAAGAACCAAGTTACTAGCCTAAAAACAATATTAAATCCACCAATCCACACAAAAAAACACTTTCAAATTAGTTTGTAAAAAGTTCAGTGCCAGAGCAGCTGGTGATCATTTCTAATTGTCACAGACAATGAGATAAATGATGTTTTATAAATCTGACCACCAAAAGCTTGAACAATATGGGTTTTGAGAATAACAACCAGATTTACTTAGCTATTTAGACAAAACTATTTATTTATTTAATTATTGCTCATCTCCTCTTACTAAATGTCAAGATAGGGTACAAAATAGATTAAAACACATGAAATCACTTAAACACTGTAGACACACTGCTAAATTATTGTTAAAGCACATAAGCATAAGACATATTAAAACCATCCAACATAAATTAAAATATACTAATTTGAAATTCATAGTTTAAAATTGATTGGGTAAGCCTGCTGGAAGAGATTTTAAATTTAGCTGTTGAATCTTTCCTGGCAGGTCATTCCACAGTCTAGGGTTGTGGCTGAAGAAAATGCCCTCTGGGTGACAGTTACTAGTCTAGTTCTGGCCAGTTGAAGCACTTGTCCCCCAGAAGTCCTTAGTATACAGGGAAGATTATATGGGAGGATCCCATAGGTAACTTGGATCAGTTTTCAATTCAAACTATGTGACGCTTTAAAGGTAATAAACAATATTTTGTATTTTGCCCAGAAACTAACCACTGTGCTGAGGTCTGAGATGGAATGCCCAGGGAGATTGAAATTTATACTTTGGTACAGAGACTGATCTGTTTGCCCAATGTTGAGTCCCTTCAGTGTGATGAAGGCACACAGGCCAGTCCCTGCGCCAGAGCATAAATGGACATAAATCAGACATTAGGAATGGGAATACATAAAAACCAGTGGCAGAACATTTTAGTCTTCCTGGGCATTCCATCTCAGACCTCAGAACAGCAGTCCTTGAACAAAAGAACTACAAAGGTAGATTGGAAAGAGAACTAGCAGAACTGGAATTCATCCACACACTACAATTCATCAGCAGTGGGTTGAACAAAGATAATGGCTTCTTGGCACATTACACACATTTCAACACTATCTAATCCCCATCCACATGAGGGCACCCTTGACCTGTTCATCACATCTCACCTTTCTTCTCACCCACAGGCTAGTTTCTTCCGCCTTTGTTCAGCAATCACCATTGTTAAAACTGGACTTGCCACCATTTCTACACAGATAGGATTTTGAATTTGAATTGACATTCTTACACATTAATGGCATATATAGATCTGTTTCAGGGTTTCCACTTCACCAAATGCATCTGAGGAAGTAGACTTAAGTCTACGAAAGCTCATGCTGCCAATTTCTTTCTTTCAGTTAGTCTCAAAGGTGCTACAAGATCTCTCTACATAGTGATTTGATGATTTAAGTTAAATGCTGAGACTTTAGCTTGTAATAATTGGCTAAAAATTATCTGGTTAAACCTGTGGGAAATATTATTAAAATTATCATGCATAAAGAAGAAGAAATTTAGTTGAAGAAGAATCAGCCATGCTTTCTTAAAAGGTAATGCCCACCTCACAAAACCGTGAGAGTATTGTGAGACTGTCAAACAGCATGTTTACTTGGGTGATCCAGTACATAAACTGCATTCAGGGACTTTTGAAAATTATTTTGATGAAGTCCATCCTTCCAAACTGTTAAGTAAACTTAAGGGCCAAAACAGACCAGCAAAAAACGCCGACTTTGGGGTGGCATGGGGGCATGATGTACACACAGTGCACACTCAGACGCCGACGCCAAGCCTGTGTCATGTCGTCCCACTGACCACACAGCGGGTGGCATATGGTGCTCTGTGCCATGCACTGCACTGTAGAAACACTAAAAAGCCACCGCTGAAACACTGAAAGAGCATATTTTTTCCGCCCCCCAAAAGGAGCGGCATTTTGCTGCTTCTTTTTGGGCCAGAAAAATGCCGGATCGGGGCCATGGCGTGCCCTGATCCGGTGTTCAAAGGGGCAGTGTGAAGCTGTTCCTTTATGGTCATCTGTTTTGGCCCTTAATTATGAGATAGGGAAAAAGTTCCTCTTCAGGTTATAGAACTAAAAGGTGTGAGGGAAAATAAATGGATAATTCTCACAATGAAAAGTTACAAAAAGGAATTCTCCAAGGATTTGTATTAGAACCACTGCTTTTAAATTTTCTCAATGATTTGGTGCATAAGAAGAGCCCTGCTGGATCAGACGAAAGGCCCGTTTAGGCCAGCATTCTGTTGACGCAGTTGGCTATGCGACACCGACAACAGGATACAAGTGGAACTGAACACCCCCCACACAAGCTCCTCAGCACACAGAAGCACATTGAATCTGCTAGTGCGGTGAGTATATGTATATTCCCATTATGACTAGTAGCTTCTGATAGTACTAGCTTCAATCCTCTCTGCAGTTATCCACTTCCCTCTTAACTCTGCCTGACATGGTAGCCATTTGAAAATCTGGCTACCCTTCCACTCACTAGGAAGATGCAAAGGAATTCCAAATGGACTTTTCCAAACTGGGTGAGCTGGTAATAAAACAGCAAAGGAGGTTGAATGTACCTAAGTGTAATGCACTGTGGTAAAAAATCTTAAGCTCACACATACAATGATGAGGTCTGAGCTCGCAGTGGCTAACTAGGAAAGAGATGCCAGGGTCATAGTGCAGTGCTCAATAAAAATTCTGAATCAGAATGTAGCGGCTGTGAAAACGGCAAATTTCATGTTAGAAATTATTAGGATGAAAATAATGCCTTTATACAAGTTTATATAGCAATCATATAATAATATGCAAAGTTCTGGCCAACACATATCACAAAGGTTATTGTAGGGCTGGAAAAACGCAGTAAAGGACAACTGAAGTGGTTAGAGAGGTGGTGTAATTCCTCTACAAGAAAAGAGTACTGTTCCCCTTCTCCAGGCTGGCCCTGGACTTCAAAAAGCATGGACTCTTACCCCTCACCTTGACCTTTTCCTCCTAAAGTTCTCTCCCTAGATGGAGCACGTGGGTGATAACTATGTCAAGGTGATATCTAAGTCCGTGTCCACCAGTGGATATCTATTTCCACCAGTGGATGTGCTGTTCAGCGGATACAGCTAGATAAGTATGACCAGATTTCCAATCAAAACTTGTCAGGAATTAGTTAGACACAGTTGTAAAAAGGAATGAACAAATAGGAGTTTATTAATACACAATCAGACTTAACCCCTGAACTATTTAATCATTTATGGCTTCCCAAACCTTATTCAACTTTCCCCCCAGACCAGGGTTGGCAGGTTTAAATGACTTTAAAAAACACCCCTGGTTTTTTAAATTGTGTCTTCATATTTTTTTTAAAAAAATCTAGTTACTATTACTATTTTCAAACCCTCTTACTGCAACAATGAGTATTTAAATTTAAACATGTTAACTTTATCTGCTTAGTGGCAGTTGCTCACTGTTAGACCAGTATCCAATGTCAGTTGCTTCTTTTTAATCACTTTATTTTATAAAGAAATGTCATCCAGAAACAAATAATTCAATTAACATAGGTTCAGCCAAAACAACCTGCTTTAAGAGTGCTTTTTAGGACAATTATGAGTTAAGCTAATGGCCATAACATCTGACCAGCATTTTGCTACTTAATTTTCTAATGAAAGCTGCATCTGCACTGCAAAAATAATCCAGGTTGGCTCCACTTTAACTGATATGGCTCGATGCTATGGAATCCTGGGATTTGTATTTTGTTGACGTACTAAAGCTCTCTAACAGAGAAGGCTAGATCTCTCACAAAACTACAATTCTCAGACTTCCATAGCACTGAGCCATGGCAGTTAAAGTGGTGTCAAACTGGATTATTTCTGCAGCATGGATGTAGTTTTAGTGATATATTGACAGGGCCGGCTCTACGTATTTGGCCACCCTAGGCAAGAAATATTTTGACACCCCTGTCGCCCCTCATAAAATTATTTTCACCCCTTGATTTCCACTTTTTCATTTGTTAAAGCTAAACATGACATAAAGCCTAGGTTCCAATCTGTCATCATAGTACTGAGAATTACTCAAAATGTAATGAGTTTTGACTTTAATATTGTTTAATTATGCAAAAACTTATACAAAAAAGCCGCCAAGCCACCCCTAAATTTTGCCGACTTAGGTGGCTGCCTAGTTCGCCTATATGGATGAGCCGGCCCTGTATATTGAGGTAGTCATATATTGATGCATTAATGATACAAATCCCCCTGCAAAAAAATACTAGTTAAAACAAACAAACAAAAACAGTTATTTTTTTAAAAAAACTTATATTTAAAAACTTTTTTCCCCAACACACACCCTTCCCACAATATGCAGACTGGGCTCACAAGAGCAAGAAAGCCCATGTTATGCTCTCTGATTGCCTCTGTGGCATTCAGAGTTTAGCACTAGGATGAGAATTGTAGGGCCCTCCAGATGCTATCCTAGCATTCCTCAATCACTGACTAGGCTGGCTGGGGCTGATGGGAGCTCTAGTCTAACAACATGTACAGGACCACACAAATCTAGCTTAGCTCCTCCTTATAAAACCAAACTCATTCATTCATCACATCCATCTTTGTTTCAAAGACCATGGGGTAGGGGTGAGTTTCAGTTCCAGATGCCCTTTACTCTTGTCTTGACTACAGGCATCACAACCCCTCCCATCCATTCACTTTGCTCACTGTGAGCAAGTCAGGTTTCTCTTTTCTCTGCCCACTGAGCCTCACCCCACTCCTTTGAGGCTCAGTGGGAAGAGGAAGGAGAAGCCTTGCCCCCCACCTTCTCTTTCACTGAGCTCCAGCATTTTACAGGGATGTTGGTAAATGCCACTGTCTGTTTCTGCCGATGTTAGGGGAGCAGTGCTATCACCCCTTCTTAGGGTGTCACCTGGTTTGGCCCACGCATCCTGCACAAACACTCAACAACACCTCTGCCCAGACTCATTGTCCTATCTCTATTACAACTTTTCCCTATCTCTATGCCATCTTTCCCCCTCTGCCTTCTGTTTTGTATCCTTTCTTCCCTATAGGACCTCCCTCCCAACAGCATTCCCACAGATGAGACTGGCTGGCACCAACCAGGCTTGCCCAACTCCTCCCTTCACAATTATTAAATTCAGAATTTTGTTTTGGGGCAGACACAAGCAAGGAATTACAGTATATTAAAAGGTGGTATAATTATGTATGGTGGAGGGGGAGAGGAAGAGAGAAAAGAGAGGTTTTCTTCTCTCCCCTATGATTTATGAACCTGCCGCCATCCAACAAAAGTGAATGGTGGGAGATTCAGAACAGGGAGAAGGGGGATTTCTTCACACAGTACATAAATTGCAGAATTCACAACCACAAGATATAGTAATAGCCAGCGGCTTAGATGGATTTAAAAAGGAGACCAGATGGATAAGGCTAGTAACAGTCATTCCCACTGTTAGCCATGACCTCCAAGATCACTTGGCAGCATGCCTCTGAACACCAATTTCTGGGGAACAGAAGCAAGGGAACCTCATGTTCTGCTTCTGGACTTTCCATAGCATCTGGCTGGTCACTGTGAGAAACAGGATGTGAAACTAATGAGGAAAGGCTTTACTTACATTCAAGAAGTTCTAAAGAATGCCATTCCTATCCAAAATTTGCTCCGCTGAGTGTGCAGGTTTAAATGAGGATGGAAAGAAATTGAGGACTAAAGTAAAGAGTGAACTGGCTTTTATTAGCCACTTTAAGCTATAGCAAACAACTGCTTAAATGGTACATAAGTTTGCTTCTGTATATTTAGACTTATTTTTCTCCCAGCACTGTGATTCAATTATACAACAGCACTTCTTAAACAGCCATTATCTAGTATCTTTCCTAGTGAAATCTGTCAATGTAGCTTTTTTAAAAAAAAATATCACAAACCTTTGTTTTTGCTAGTGGAATGCTAAATATTACAAAAATGTAAATACAGTAGAACCTTGTTACATGCTGGGGTTTGGTTCCAAGATCCCCCGTGTATAACAAAATCCATGTATACTAAAATCCCATTCAATATAATGACATAGCAAAATGGTGTCCCTTATAAAAAATAGAAAATCAAGGTTTGATATTTGAAATGTATACTTTTTAGACATTTTCAAACCGTTTATGCTTGAATCCGTGTATAAAAAAATCTGTGTATAAGAAGGGCCGACTGTACATTTTGTGCTTCATACTGAATTGTTCTTCCTGGCATGTCACCAGATGGATGCCAAGTATTGTTCGATGATGTTCCAGCTTTTTCTTCCTACTACAATGCTTGCACCTTTGACTTGACTTAAAGCCCTAGTATTGTGCACAAGTGTTGGCATAAGCACCTACAGACAAAATAGGCTCAAAAGACCAGCTTGCCCATCTTCAGGCAGCAGAAGGGTAGTGATGGCAGTTGTGGTGATGATATATGTAGAGGGAAAACAAATAAGGAAGCTATCAGCTCACTAAATCTGGGATTCTTAGAATTTTGCAACCAAATTGGCAGTTATACCAACACAATCATTACTTTCCCTTATCCCAAGAAATCATCTTCATCCAGCTATGGCTGTGTGGCAGGCTCAGATTCTCTTTCTCTAACATGATGTAAGGTATCCTCAGATAAGTGAAGTCTAAACTTCATTTGTCTTTCAGCAGGCTTGATGACTATGCATTTAAAAACCCATTCTGTCTTATAAACTAAAAATTAAATGTACTCAGCTGTGATGGTCGTCATTGCATCTGCTATTTATATGCTAATAACCTCACTGGAAGATCTTGCAAATTATTCCATCATACCATATTTCATGTGCATCTACTCACAGCCAACTAAATATTTTTTTTCCTATAGGAGAGAGTATTTTTGGCCAAGGAATTAATACTTACTGCAGTGGAACCAATTTATATGTGCAACTTTATGCGAATGCATTTTGAATTCAGCCATGACGTAAAATATAGTCAAGTCATCTTAAATGGAGGAAAGCACAATTTGTGTAGCCAAATCACACAGCATTCATTAATTGAGTATAAAAACCTCCTCAAATGATTGACAATTAAAGCACAACAAGGTACCTTAGAGAGACAGAGATTATACAGCGTTGTCTATTCTGTATATTTTACATCATAAATGTAAATGCCATATTAACAAACCAGTAAACAGGCTGGTTTTCAGTATCTTTAAAATTGCAATAGATCACATAGGACACAGGAATTTCTTGTGTTCAAGACACAAATATAGTTTTTTATCATTTTTAATTGCACTTGTATGTTGCTGGTCTTATAAGGAACTCAAAAAGTAAATGCTCTATAATATTGCTAAATAACCAGATCAGTATGTCAGTATTGTATGCTGAGGGTGGGGGAAGAATTTCAAGGATGATTTTGTGATAATCTGAGATAGCTGATAGACATCAGCATTTTGACACTTTCCCCCTTCATGATTGAGCTGTTGTACAATAAAGTATTGTTAGAGTACTTCATTGACTAATGAGTTATACAAAAACCCAATTATTGTATGTTTAAAACACAAAAAAGTAGAAATTATTGTTCTACCTCTTATATTTTGCAGATTATCTTGCCATGAATTACCTTTTTGATTAAATTCTACATACAGTGTGCCGGTGCCATACGTGGCTTTAACCTTACGTGGAAGGTTAAGCCACTGGGAATACAATGGTGTGCGCACCCATGGTGTGAGTGCTGCACCGTACACAGAAACGCTCCCCCATCAAAATAAATGGGGTTTGAGCATAAGCGGTTTTCCCAATGTGGGGGGGGGGGGCGGACCGAATCCCCTGTGTATGGGGAAGACCAACAGTACATATTTCTCTGAGAAAAAAACAACTTTCCTGATTTCAACATCTATACAGCAATTTAATGACTATATATACTCATATATAAGTCTAAAAATTTTAGTCAAAAAATTGACCCAAAAAACCTCTGTCGACTTATCCATGTATCAATGTAAGTACTGTACTTTAACACTTATTTTTAAAAAAGGAACCATACCCTAATGAGAGGCAAGAGTGTATCTTGGAAGTACTGACCCAACCCCCTTCTACTGTTTCATCCATGTAGTATGATCATAAACATGCCTGCTGGAATTGTGCAAATTCTTTGACATCGTTTTCCTTTGCTTTATTAATTGCATCATTTGTTACATATCCCTAAGTTTTACCCTCAACCTATCCACCGGTCATATCAAAATCCATAATTTTTGCCCCAAAACCTGCCCTCAATTTATACATGAGGTCGGGTTATAGTGAAGTATATACGGCACCCAGGTTTTATACAGTCGGCCCTTATACACGGATTTTTTATACACGGATTCAAGCATCCACGGTTTGAAAATGTTCTAAAAAAGTATAAATTTCCAATAGCAAACCTTGATTTTCCATTTTTTATAAGGGACACCATTTTGCTATATCATTATATTTAATGGGACTTGAGCATCCACGGAGTTTGTTATCCACGGGGGATCTTGGAACCAAACCCAGCGCATAACAAGGGTCCACTGTATATTCAAAAGCTGTACTGGGTGCACATTCCAGAAAACCTGATCCATATTTACACAACATTTCCACAAGGTGGAGCTACACATGAACCTTGTAAAAGGCTTAAAGAATATCCTAAATCGTTTCATCTGTTTACTTGTTCTGCTCAGCATCTTATACTATGTAATCGCTTTTGATGTATAAGCAAGTGTTACTTCTCAAATGACACCATTTAAAACAGAAAGGTAGAACTGCCCAGAACTGGAAGAAAGGCAAAGTTTGTGTACAGAAGACAGACAAGACAATGAACATCTAAATCCAAACAAAGTGTTGCTTTAAGATTCACTTAAGGCCAATTTTATTCCAAGTGCAAGATGCCCCTGCCGCTTGAAACAAATTGGACCCCATTTCCTTTCTCTCCAAGAGTGTTATTCTTCTGCAGTAATCAGTGCTGCCTAGCTAACCTCTTTTCCTGACTTAGAAGTAAGTAGGAATGCTGCATGTATAGTCCCACACAGTAAGCATGCTCTCTAGTAATGTCTGGCTGAAGTTAGCATTCAGAGTGGTTGAGAGGCAGAGTCCAAGGGGACTATTCTGACTTCCTGATCTTCAGAGATCTCTGAAGATGCCAGCCACAGATGCTGGTGAAACGTCAGGAAGAAACTCTTCTAGAACATGGCCACATTGCCCAAAAACCCCACAAAAAACTATGGATGCAGGCCATGAAAGCCTTTGACTCCACAATCCTTGGTCAGCTTGTTGAAGCTGGATCACCATTGGGAATATGTGTGTAATATGGGACGGGATCTGTAGTATTTTGTGAGAAGGATCCCATCTAAGGTTGAAATGGTGGAGGAACTAGAAGGGTAAGAAGCATAATCCGACATAGTCTGAAGCATGGTCTGAAGGGGTGCAAGCATAATCAAGCAGCTTCATTATCAAGGTTGCTGGGACCTGAGTATGAGCAAGAGGAGGAAGGTGATGATGAGTTAGTCCCAGGGAAGAAATCCCTGGGTTAATCTAGATTCGAGGACTGCTCTTATGTAAGAAAGGATTGTGTTGGAATCAAGTGAGACTTGTCTGTGTTGCAGCGAAAGCCCAGGGGGCTAAAAAGAGTGAGAGTGGTAGTGATGTCCTTGCATAGTCCTAATAGGTCAGGCCCTAGTAGGAGTCAGCTGGATGCTGGAGGGTGAGCCCACTCAGTTTTAAAGTTAATCTTGACAGGGTGATAACGTCAGTTGCTGGGTTGGCAAATGAGATGGTTGGTATGCTGCGACCCAGGATTATTGCCTGGGCTCTGAATCTTGAAGTTGTTCCATGAAAGACTGTCCAGAGTGAATCTGGATTACCTCTTGGATGGGGTGGTCATCATCAAATTCCCCATGACATGGGGCAGGGCCAGACAAATTCAAGAGGTGGCATGGTATCAGTAATACCATGGATGCTGAGCATAGGACCAAGTATTCTGGAGCTAGTTTATATTTCCTAGCCTTTTTCACAAACACAGAGGGGGTGAACTCATATGGCCCTTACCAGACTCGTGATCTGGATGGATCAGCTTGGAGTTAGTGGTGTGACCATAACTCTGGATCTTTCTGAGAGGAGGGCAATGGAGTAGATGCATCTTCTGGGGGTTGGGCATTAAAGAGGTTGAAGGGGCCCCCAACACTGATGCAACTGAGCACTGCTAAGAGAAAAAGTGTATACTGTGTAAAGAGGTCAATTCTTGGCTGCTTGTTCAGTTACTTTCAATGATTGCTCCTAGAGCAATGAGTATGAAACTGAGAGAGTTGGTTCTTCAGGTTCTGGTTGGTAAAAACCTGGCAGACTGAGGATGAGTTCACCTGGTGGTCTTCTCCAAGGCAGAAGAGGCAGCGGTCATGGGCATCTATCTGCATGAGGAATTTTTCAGTCACACGAGGTACAATAAATAAGACCTTGGAGACCATGCATATTGATGTTGATGAAAAGAAGATTTTGAAAATGAAGAGCACCTCAATTTCTGAAGTACCAAAATGAATTGCATAATGCACAAAAAGGAATTGAGGGAAATAGCCTCCTGACACTATTTATATGGCCACTCTAGAAGGGTAAGGTTATCTTCTAAAAAACTAATCAGCTCTGAAACGTTCGGTGAACTTATCTGCGCATATGTGAAATGTAGTTGTGTGAGACACAGAGACCACAAAGAAGAATCTTCATTTTAATCTAAGCTTAGCTGGATATTTCGTGTATATCTTTAACATGATGTTTTCCATTTGTTTTGTATAAGGTACAAACTTTGCTATAATCGAAAACTTGCTTAGACTTTATATAAATAACTGAAGTTGTTTTTAAAAAGTCTCCATAAAGTCTAATTATTGCATGATGATTCGGAATAATTTGTGATGCATGAAAGAACCCAAATACATATGAGAAGTGAAATTAGTCATTGCCAAAAAGGACAACAATCTAATGCATGTAGTAGAGTTCACTCATTAGTTTTTTGCAGCAATCTGTCATCCCATCTTGGCTTCCACACCACTTCATATTTAGCATTATCTTATTGTCCATAAATATTTTCACATAATGCTAAGCTTTAATCAAAATGAAGCTTAACAAAACAAAAATACATTCTGCCATTTAAAAAGACATATAAACAATTAAATCAAAATCATTGATATACAGAAAGTTAAAATACACTGTACAACCTTTTTTATTAAATGTGTAGAGAGACTTATTTAGGTCAGGATAATCCAAACAAGTATATACAATACCTTGGAAACCCTACTGATTTCCAGATATGCAATAAAAGCATGACATACTGAGAAAATATATTTACTTTGGCATACAAATCAAATATTCTCCCATTAACAAACTTTAGAATTATTTAGCACTACTCACCACTTTCCTCTTCCTCTCTTTAAAATTAATATTCATTTCCTTATATTTTTTCATAGCAGTCTCCAACTTGTTCTTGAGATCAATGGCTTGTCTTAGATGATCATCACTTATTCCAGCCCTTGTGAACAACTGAAAGTATAAAATGATAATTATTTAGCTTACTTAGATACATATCCAAAGGACCTATACAATGGGCATGCTACAGGAAAAAAAGATAGTGATTTGCATTATTTGTATATGATTTGCAGTCAGTTTGTTCATATTTTCTATAAAAGGTGAGAGATTTATAAGATCTGAAGAGAAACCAGAGTATTTTCTGGACTAACAACTTTAAATAGAATTAAATTCTGAGTAGATGCTTAGAGGACAATCTATTATCTCCTATCTGAAGTCTACTATTGGCAGACAGAGCTAATTAACTGTACTAAAATTTTCATTAAATTGAAACATCTTGGTAAATCATTGTACTTAAGAAGGTACTCTGGTTCAGACATAATGTACGTTTTTACCTGTACAGTCAGCCTTCTGTATCCACAGATTCAACCATTCATGGCCTGAGCTTTTTCTTTTAAATTTCAAAAATCAAAACTTGATTTTGCCATTTTATATAAGGGATACCATTTTACTGTGCCATTGTATAGAATGGGACTTGAGCATCCATGGATTTTGTTATCCACAGGGGTCCCTAGAGCCAGACTCCAGCGGAAACCAAGGACTCACTGTATTGTTCTTTTAAACTGTAAGCCACCTTGAGTCCCAATTTAGAGAGAAGGTGGGACACAAATGAATGAATGAATGAATGAATGAATGGTAGGTTTACACTAGACCTTGCTTTTTAAAAAATAAAAATTCTTCCAACATCAAACTCTCATGTCACACCCCAGCCATCCTATGAAAAAAAATTTTCCACAAGTGGGATATAAACACTTAATATAAAATATATAAATACATTAATAAAATTATTTTAAAATCGTTCTTTTTAAAAAGCATTCTGTCACATTCTTCTGTCCAAGAAAAATAAACCGAACATTATGGAATACAGTGAAGCAGTATCAGAACTATTCCCTTGAATTCCACATAGGATGGAACTAGAGGACTGCTCTTTGCTTTTGCTCCCATTTCCTTCCCCTCTCTCTTACCCACATATCCTTTCATAATCAGGCTGGAAACTAAGTCTTCCTAGGAGTGGTTTTGAGATTTGTATTTGTTTTGTTTGCCTCCCTTAGGTGAATGGTCTGTAGATGAATGAACAGGTGTAGGCTTTGGAGATTATTGCACTATACTCTTATACAGTAGTGTTGCTATTCCACTTTTACTGCTCTGGATGCTGCCTGCTGCATTTTGGGATTTGCAATATAGGGAGTGACGTTTAGAATTCTCAGTCAGAGAGCTTTTAGGTCTCACTGAACCACAAACCCCAGAATGCAACTGGAGGCAGCCAGAGCAATAAAAGTGGAATAGCAGCTAGTGCAGTAACCTCCATAGGATTTGATCTTTAAAAAAAGTTCAACTAAGAATGATTAATTCACACTCTTGGAAGTATATTACTAGTATCACATGGGCGCGGGACAAACCACCCCAAAAGGGCAGCCTACCAGCAGCCTAATTCCCTCCGGAAGGAAGCCACAGCCGTCAAACTGTGTGGCTTCCCTCTGGAGGAAAAAGAACTTGGAAAAACCAGGGTTTTTTTGCGCTGCAGGGCGGACGTCATGAGTGCATCAATGGCACATTCATGACATAAGCGATAAGCGGCAACATGTGAATGCCGCGAGGTGCTTACATCACAATGGCGCGCCCGTGTTCACGGGATGCCACCATTGTTACATTAGGGTTAGGGACCATGCGGTTGCCACGCGGTTCCTAACCCTAAAATCGGTGCCAGCACGGCGCATTTGGTTCTTATCCTGGGCACAGTTTTTAAGTCAAGCAAAATCATATACAAATGTGTTTATTGGAAGCTACTTTGTAGCAAATAGAAAAAAGGTAATCCCTTAAGTGACTGGTTATATTTCCTCCTAACACTTGTGACAAATAGTTTTACCATCAACTTATTCATGGGTCATATCAAAATCTATAATTATGCCCCCAAAACCTGCCCTCGACTTATACATAAGGTCAACTTATAGTCGAGTATATACGGTAATTTGTCATTTCTATTTCATCAATGTCTCCTTTGCCAGTGTGGTGTTGTGGTTGGAGCACTGGACTACGATTCTGGAAACCAGCGTTTGAACCTCTGATCAGCCACAGAAACCCACTGGGTGAACACAGAGGTATCATATATTTTCATAGGAAGGTAAACTTCCTCTGAACGCATCTTGACAAGAAAACCATGATAGGTTGTTTTACGGTTGCCATAATCTGGAAATCACTTGCAGGCACACAGTAACTTTGTCACCTATCATGAAATACTGAACTCCTCCCAGAAATAAATAAGTTCACTTGTCACACCTCATAAAATGTCACACTGAAAGTCCCTAAAAGTAACACTGTGCTGTCAGAATTGAAAGACATACCTGTAGTCATGTTAGTCTAGATCAGTATGCAAAGAGATCTTGTAGCATCTCATGCATCTGATGAAATAAACTGAAGTCTATGAAAGCCAATGCTATCAACTTTTTTCTCTCAGTTAGGGTGCATCCACACTGCACAAATAATGCAACTTTAACACTACTTTAACAGCCATGGATCCACCCTAAAGAATCCTGACAGTTGTAGTTTTGTGAGGCACCAGCACTCTTTGACGGAGAAGGCTAAAGACCTTGCCAAACTACAAATCTGTGGTCTAGTTCTGGGCACCACAATTCAAAAAGGAAGTTGAGAAGCTGGAGTGTGTCCAAGGGAGGGCAACCAAAATGGTGAAAATTCCAGAAACCATACCCTATGATGAGCTGGGTATGTTTAGCCTGGAGAAGAGAAGCTTAAGAGGTGATATGATAGCCCTGTTTAAATATTTGAGGGGATGTCATATTGAGGAGGGAGCAAGCTTGTTTTCTGCTGCTCCAGAGAACAGGATGCGGAGCAATGGATGCAAAATACAGGAGAACAGATTCCACCTCAACATTAGGAGGAATTTCCTGACTGTAAGAGCTGTTTGACGGTGGAACACACTCCCTTGGAATCAAAGTCTTCTTCTTTGGAGATTTTAAAACAGAGGCTAGATGGCCATCTGTCGAGGTGCTTTGATTCTGTGATCCTGCATGGCAGGGGGTTGGACTTGATGGCCCTTTCTTCCAACTCTATGATTCTATGAAATCCCAGAATGCCATAAGATGGAGCGACAGCACTTAGTTCCAAAATTCATTATTTCTACAGCATAGATGCAACCCTTTTCACAAAGGTGCTACAAGATCCCTTTGTATACTGTGCTGTTAGTGAGGCAATACTGAACTTCATTCAGGGCCCAGAGGGGTTAAAATATTATATATACATATCACATACAGTGCACACAGATTAAAATCAAAACATGGGGTTTTCTTCACCTGGATCCAAGACTGTACAGAAGGCAAGAATTTATTTTGGATGAGCTTACAAGAATCTGCAACACTATTTATTATGTCTGCATTGTCTTCATTCTCATGCAGTTTCATATCTATTAAGAAAAATGAAATTATAAAATGAAATATATATCTGTTACATCTATTATACTTATATATTTTCAACAAAAATGATCTGACAGCCTCTTACTTAGGTTGGATTGTCTTAAATGTATACATACAAACTCTATGTCCCATCTAATTAAAAATAATAATTGTAAGCCGCTCTGATAGCCTTTAGGGCTGAAGGGCAAGGTATAAATACCATAAATAATAATAAAAATAATAATAATCTGGATTACCTATCAGGGTCTGTAACCATAACCATCTGGTGAATGATAGGGTGTCCGAAATATCAGTGGGAAATAAGGGAGATATGGAAGAAAGTTTCACTGACCTCATTTCCAAGCCATACCCATGCCAGCAAGACATGTCAAAGCAATTTGTAAAGCAAATACATTTTCTAGCTGGAGCAGATGAATAACATATTCTAAATTATATGCTTACTTGCATTTTAGGGAAAGCTATCACATCCAAATCAACTTGCAACTAAATGTGGTGTGTTCTAAATGTAATGTTCTTCAATTATCATTTACATTAAACTGGGCCCAAATACCTGTAGATATTTCAAGGCTAAGCCTGTATTTATGAGAACCAAGACCATGACTCCGGACAAAGGTTGTATGATCACTATCTTCACCAGCAGGAACAGAAGCCAGTTCAGACTCCAGGCAATCTTCAGTGCCTACACAGTCTTGCACTTTCCTATTCAAATCTCTGCTATCAGCATTTGGAACCAGACAAATAGGTGGAATGTCTTTGCTGCAACAAGGCTGCTCATCATCTTGAAGGAAAGGGGTCTGTTGATTTGCCATTTCCACAGATGAAGAAATAGTTTTGTCCAATCTGGCTGTCCTCCAATCAACTGTTTCAGTGTCATTCACCGTGAAGTCAAAGGGATCTGGAATTAGCAGCTGGAAACAATTCTCCATCTCCATCATCACAGTTTGGATTTCTTGGGACATATCTGTTGGATGGTATAGTTTAAGAATAGTGCCACGGACAATAAAGAATTCCTACTTAATGCTAAGGCAATTTTTTCTGCTGCAAAAGGAGACAGCTGGTACTCTCACCCCTATAGTCAGAAACTGACTGTATATTGGTTATATTAAACCATAAACCAGTAATCTAATTTTTTTAATACACAAAAATTACTGCAAAAATACTGTATTCAGAAACCCAGTTTACTTTGCCTCTTTTTTCTTAAAAATAACACAACAAAGGACTTGGGGCAGACAAAGGTAACAGCATTTATTGATGTTCTGAGGGGATAAAAAGCCCATTAATATGGCCCAGAGCAGGACACCAAGAAGTTAATAAATGTCACTCCACTAGAGATACCTTTACATGGACAGCCTGACATATCATGCCTCTATATGGAAAAGAGATAAAAAGCCTAGTTAGCATCTATTTTGGTTAGCAGCACATATCTGGGACTCTCTGTTGAAAGGAAGGAGGAAAATCCATTAACATTTTGAAATATTTCCTTTTATTTTTTTCCTTTTGAAAAGAGGGGATGGAATGGGGTTCCCAGAAATGTATTTGTTACCAGGACATCTGCTGTGCAAGTTTCTAAAATCTCTGTAACTGGATTTCCCACATTAGCCTCTCTTGACCTTTGTTTTTCCTGCCCCTCTCTCATTTCCCCTACTGTCTGTTGTAGCTTATAAACACCTAAGACATTACAGTCTACCAATCATCTAAAAACATTATACAAATAAATATTTATCATTAATAAGACCAATTAGTTTTGGGAGAGAAAGTATCATTTGACAATCCCAAATGGAATAAGGTCTAATATACTTCCCATCAAACCCCACTCACCTTCCATTTCCTTCTCTGCTTTCTTAGCCTTATCTTTGTAAATGCTATCCAAACGTTTTTGTTTCTCCTCATCTCTCTTCCTTTCAGCTAGAGTTCTGGCGCTTATATTTTGAAAATCCACCTAAAGTAGAATTGGAAAATTCTAGATGTTTTTCCCCCGTGCATATGTTTATTTTTATTACATTTACATAACAGTATTTAAAACCAAATCAAATTAAGGAAAACAAATAAACAAACACACAGTTTTGCAATCTCCATTATGCAACATTTTATACTAGATCTTTTAAAGAGGAAATTTGGCCATGTATAACATATTTTAGTGGTGAATATTTTATAGTAGTAAATTTCGTAGAGTGAACTACATAAAAGTTACTTTCTGATATTCCTACCACTCTCTTTTTAGATGCTGCATAAACACATTCTCAAAACAGAGCAGCTCCCAAGGCAAGCTCTTTCTAGAAACAGTACAAGAAGTCCATATAATCCAAGATGATTACCTATTCATATATTTCTGCATTTTTTGGGAAGTTTCCAAATTTTCTTAGCTATTCAGATTCAGGAATACTTAACTTTTTTTCTTTTAAATCAAGTACTAGAAAAGACCACAGATTTTTAGTAAAAAGACACATACATATAAACATCCCAAGAATTACCCACTGCCCATCTTTCCTATACTGAACTAATAAATTAGCATCTTAGTACCTGTGGTCAGTATATATGCAAAAATGCTTTCATTAACTAACAGTCATTTTGCCTGTTATAAAGAACTCTTTTCACTTTTTAAAAATGCAAATACATGTCGGTTTACCTGCAACAAGGTCAACTTTCTGTAAAGTACCTGAAGAAAACCATAGAGAAATAGTCAGCTTTCTCTAAAGTCATGGACGTAAATATTTATGTACCTTCTTGTTTTGTTTTAAGAAATAGTATCCCAATGAAAGCTTCTTGTAGGCCTCTCCATATTGCTCATGCCACTTTTGGACAGACTTAATGGCAAGGGTTTTAAGCTTTTGTGCTACTTCATTTGGTGGGGGAAGAGGTTGATCATAGTCTGTTTCCACTGTGAGCTCCAATAATTCTTGGAAGTTTGAAATAATTAAAGTCCTAAACTGATGTGAACGAGTGAAGAGTTCATCCACAATCTGAAATGCTGAAAGACGTATCTCAGCATGTTCTTGATTTAGCTGTGTCATCAGCAGATGATATACATGACAAATATGCTCATCAGAAGACCTGCAAAATAAATCAGGTTAATAAATACAGAAACAAATATAAATCATGAGATCTTAAGGAATCTCTAACATAATGCTGCATGAAAAGGAAAATAATTCAGCTGTTTTGTTACATCAGCTGCTAGATCCTAAATAAAGACTCAAGATCTTCTAGAAGCACCTTTTATTGCTTTAAGGTTAACTTTAAGTTAAGTTTAACACTAAACCATAAAATAAAACTCACTCAATAAAATGAGACTTATTATTCAACTTACATAGATACCATAACAGCGAACCAGGAGTGAAAATAGGAGAACTGTCACCATACATACATTTACAAAGCCGAACTCCAATTGTTAGTTCCAACTAATGCTGACCCAATGAATGAATGAAATCTATATGCTGACTCTCCATTTAGCAAATAATTTGATGGGTTTACTCAATCCAGTGGAAATTAACAACTGCATTTAGGCCTAAATATAGTGTGCATGTGTGCGTGTGTGTGTGTGTGTGTGTGTGTGTGTATACATTAATTTATTATCACATAGGAATTGCTCTTTTATAGTAAGATTATGTGAAAACTGGCAATCATCATACTTGCAAATCTTCTTTAGCTCTTCCATCTTTCTGGATTTAGTTGTGGTTCTCCTGAGTGTAGATCTCCACAAATGAGACAGTTTCTGATCCATCTGAAGTGAAAAGCCAAAAAACAATCTGTAAAACTCTTTACTTTTTCTCTGCCCCATATCTAGAAAATGTTTGATGAATATTTGCACCTCCTACAATGTTTGCACCTGAGGGCAGACTTTAGTTACGAAAGCTCCTGCTGCCAACTTCTTTCTTTCAATGAGTCTCAAAGGTGCTGAAGATCTCTGCATTATTATTTATTTTGTTTTTATTAGCTCCAACTGCAATGAGAAAGTAGACAGAAGCCTCCTAGGAAAGCTTTGCTGCCAACGTCTTATTTTCAGTGAATCTCAAAGGAGCTACATCAAGTTCTCTCTAAATACTGATTCAACAGACTAACAGGGCTATATCTTTCAATTCTACAAAAGTATGT
The DNA here is from genome assembly GCF_019175285.1 of Sceloporus undulatus. Lineage (NCBI taxonomy): Eukaryota > Metazoa > Chordata > Lepidosauria > Squamata > Phrynosomatidae > Sceloporus > Sceloporus undulatus. The sequence continues at coordinate 142,572,061 of NC_056524.1, read as the reverse complement.
CACATCTGAAAATGAAGAACTCCAATTACTCATTTTTGAACCACAAATGAAACCGCAAATACTGTGCGGCAACTTAACAACTGAACTTTAAAGTTACATAATGCACTGCACAAACTAGATTCTAATTTTCAGGAGGGAAAATGAGTGATTCAGTCACTCAAGAGCTCTTTGTGTCACCCCTGACTTAGGGGATAGGGACAATAGAGGAAGCTAGAATTGGAAGAGATCCCAAGAGGCCATCCAGTCCAACCCCATTCTGCCCTACAGGCAAACTCACAATCAAAGCACCCTTGTGACAGATGCCATCTTCAAGGGCACAGTTTGGGGACCACTGAATTGTAGGGAGACCTTGTAGCACCTTTGGACTAACTAATGCTGCCAACTTCTTTTTCAGTTAGTCTCAAAGGTGTGTACAAGATCTCTGGCCTTTAAGGTTGGGTTTTGTTTTGGACTACAGCTCCAGAAGCCTCTGCCATCTTGGCCAATAGCTGGGATTCTGGGAGCTGAAGTCCCAAACCCCTGGAAGGCCAGGGACCACTGTAACTGGGCTTTAAAATGCTTGGTCTCCCAGCATTGCATCCTGGTGCATGATTCCCAAACTCTGCTCTTGAAGGATTTTTGGACTTCGCTCCCAGATCCCAGGCTGTTGGCCAGAGAGGGAGAGGCTTCTGGGGTGTAGTCCAAAAAAATAACCCTGGAAGCCAGAGATCTTGTAGCACCTTTGAGACTAACTGAATAATGAGGTTTGCAGCATTAGTTAGTCTCAAAGTGCTTCAAGATCTCTCTACAATTCAGTGGTCCCAACGGTGCCCTTTAGAGATTTTGGACTACAGCTCCCGAATCCCAGGCTGTTGGCCAACATGGCTGAGGCTTCTGGGAGCTGTAGTCCACAGTCTCTTAAGGGCAAATCTAGAGGCAGTGCAGCCTGTCCCTTGAGCTCCCTTCCAACCTGAGAGGCCATCCGAGACGTGTCCCACACTCCAGACGTTAACGTTTGCAGAGGCCTTCCTCCTTCCTGCTCCTCCTCCCTCCTCTTCTTCTTCCCCAACAAGGCAGAGCCGTGAGAGCCAAAGGGTCAGGCCCTGGGCCTCAGGAGACAGCAGGCCTGAGGGACGGCTCAGGCCGGGCTGCTCTACCTGGGACTTGGGCCCAAGCTGAGGCCTCCTCCATCTCCCCTCCTCCTTCTTCCGCGTTGAAACCCTTCCGGTCACCGCCTCCCTCCTTCTTTAAAAGGGCGATGGCAGGGCAGGGAGGGAGGGAGGTGGGGTTTCTCTACTTTCCTGTCTCTATAGTCATAGAAGCATAGAATGGTAGAGATGGAAGAGACCCCAAGAGACAGCCAGTCCAGCCCCCTTCTGCCATGCAGGAACTCTCAGTCCAAGCATCCCCTGTGACAGATGGCCATCCAGCCTCTGTCGAAGGAAGCAGACTCCATCACTCTCCGAGAGGAGTGTGTTCCACTGTCGAGCAGCCCTTACTCTCAGGAGGTTCCTCCTAATGTTGAGGTGGAATCTCTTTTCCTGGAGCTTGCATCCATTGTTCTGGGTCCTGTTTTCTGGAGCAGCAGAAAACAAGCTTGCTCCCTCCTCAATATGACATCCCTTCAAATATTGAAACAGGGCTATCATATCACCTCTTAACCTTCTCTTCTCCAGGCTAAACATCCCCAGCTCCCTGAGCCTTTCCTCATAGGGCAAGGTTTCCAGACCCTTCACCGTTTTAGTCGCCCTCCTTTGGACATGCTCCAGTTTCTCAATGTCCTTTTTTAATTGTACCCAGAACTGGACACAATATTCTAGGTGGGACCTGACCAAAGCAGAATCTAGTGGCACTATAACTTTTCCTGATCTAGACAGTATACTTCTATTGATGCAGCCTAAAATCGCATTGGCCTTGTTAGCTGCCGCATCACACTGTTGACTCATGCTCAACTTGTGGTCTCCTTGGGACTCCAAATCCCTTTCACATGTAGCCTGCTTAAGCCAGCTGGTCTCTTGTGAGGTGACTGTTTTTACTAAAGGCATTTGCACCGTGGCAATAACAGGGAGACATCGCATTTTAAAGCCCCAGGACAGTGATTCCCAAACCCTAGCCTTTCAGGGGGGTTCACTCCAAAGATATATTCGTGTTAGACTGTCGCACACTCTTAAAACGTTGCTTGATGGCTTTGACTGCTCTGACGGCCTCCTGTTGCATTTTGGGGTTTGTAGTTCAGTGAGGCTTAAGAGCTCTCTAGCTGGATATTCAAACGCTCCTTCCCAAACTACAAGTCCCATGATGCAACAGGAGGCAGCCCCTGGCTGTTAAAGCGACCCAGCGCCATTAATGTGATAACTGTAGGATCAATATGTAGCGCGATGGTCCCCCAAACTGTGCTCTTGGAGGGATTTTGGACCTCAGTTCCCAGAATCCAAGACTATTGGCCAAGATGGCAGAGGCTTCTGGGAGCTGTAGTCCAAAATCTCTTAAAGGGCACCGTTTGGGGACCACTGAATTGTAGAGAGATCTTGAAGCACCTTTGAGACTAACTAATGCTGCCAACCTCATTATTTCAGTTAGTCTCAAAGGTGCTACAAGATCTCTGGCCTTCTAGGGTTGTTATTTTTTGGACTACAACTCCCAGAAGCCTCTCCCTTCTTGGCCAACAGCCTGGGGTTCTGGGAGCTGAAGTCCAAAAATCCTTCAAGAGCAGAGTTTGGGGACCACTGCACTGCACCATGATGATGGCAATGCTGGGAGACCAAGCATTTTAAGGCCCAGGTTACAGTGACTCCCAAACCCTGGCCTTCCAGGGGTTTGGGACTTCAGCTCCCAGAATCCCAGGCTATTGGCCAAGATGGCAGAGGCTTCTGGGAGCTGTAGTCCAAAAACAAAACCCAACCGTAGAAGGCCAGAGATCTTGTAGCACCTTTGAGACCAACTGAAATAAAGAAGTTGGCAGCATTAGTCAGTGCTACAAGATCTCTCTACATCAGTGGTCCCCAAACTGTGCCCTTGAAGAGGTTTTGAACTTCAGCTCCAAGGAGCATCAGCCAAGGGCACAGTTTGGGGACCATTGCTTTAGACCAAAGGGAGGCCATTTAAACAGAGACTGTGTAGCCATCTTGTCACAAGAGGTGCTTTGATTGTGAGTTCCTGCATGGCTGAATGGGATTGGACTGGATGGTCCATCAGGACCATCAGGGGCTAGCCTGAAGTAGAAGAGCCCTCCCTCCGGTCCATCTGCCTTGGTCCAGGCCTCAGAGGGAGAGAAGAATGCTGGACCTGATTCCCTCCCCCCCCCCCCCTCACCATTCCCTTCTCCTTTTGTGTCGTGTCTTTTAGATTGTAAGCCTGTGGGCAGGGAACTGTCTGTTATCCCCTCTATTGTAAACCGCTCGGATTCCCAGTGATTGGGCGGTATATAAATAAAACCTATTATTATTATTATTGGTGTATCTTCCAATTCTATCCTTCTTCTATGGTTCTTATCCCCTAAATCAGTGGTCCCCAAACTGTGCTCTTGGAGGGATTTTGGACCTCACTTCCCAGAATCCCAGGCAATTGGCCAACATGGCTGAGCCTCCTGGGAACTGAAGTCCAAAATCTCTTAAAGGGCACAGTTTTGGGACCACTGGTGTAAAGAGATCTTGTAGCACCTTTGAGACTAACTAATGCTGCCAACTTCTTTATTTCAGTTAGTCTCAAAGGTGCTACAAGCTCTCTCTACACCAGTGGAGAAGTGGCTCTAAGACAGAGGGCTTGACCACAGCATGGGGCAGCCCATTCCTCAAGAGCTATGGTTTGCCAGGAGTGCTAGTTTATGTTTTTGATTTGTGTTAAAACTGCTAATTGTTTTCTCGTGTTAACACCAGGACTAGCATTAGGGAAAGGAAAAGGAAACTTCATTTTATCGGACCACTTGGATGCAGTTTCAAAAGCACCACCTAGCACTAGTAGAAATCATGACTGAGCAGGCCCTCCCACGTTTTTCATGCCCTTCTAGTCTCTTCTGAAGCCAGGTAAGACAGCACCACTGAAGTGTCTAAAGGCACTTGCACATTCCTGAGCAAAACACGTCAATTACTCTCATTTGAACTTGTCAGTAGTCCTACTGGCAAGTGTTCTGCTAAGCAATAACTTCCAGAACACTACAGTCTGCAACGGGTGATCTTGAAATAAGTAAGCAATCTATTTGCTGCCACCTGCCCATCACATATATGAACTTCACCACTTTCTTATGTATGCAGGCAAACAATTTCTGCCTTATAATTCTGTGGTGCAAATTGACAGTTTCACTATCAAGGGGAAGTTTTCCTCTTTGATCACTGTTACTTTGAAAATAATGACTTCCATGACCATACATGCATTAAAGACAGAGATCACATAATTTTGTTAACAGTTATCAATTTTGACTTACAGCTATGCTGAGACTTCCACATCATTAATGAATAGCTCACAGTTGTAAACTGCTTAGACACTGTTAGTTCAGTATGAAGCAGTACATAAATGAAGCTGTTTGTTTTTTTTGAATAGCCTTGGAGACTCAGGACCATGGCTTCCTTTATTGAGTCTATCCATCTGGAATGCGGTCCTAATCTTCTACTGCCTTCTGCCTTACTGAGCACTAGCATCTTTTCTAGCAAACCTCTTCTCATGATATGGCCAATGTGTGACAGTCTCATTTTAGCTATCTTGGCTTCTAGGTTTGATTTGCTCTTAAGACCCAATTATTTGTCTTTTTAGCAGTCTGCAGAACTCTTCACTTCAAATGAGTTCCTTTTCTTCCTATCAACTTCTTCACTGTCCAGCGTTCACAACCATACATAGAAATGGGAAATACAATCGTGTGGACAATTCTAACTGTTCCTTTATAGCTGCCTTTCAACTAATTGTCAATTTGTCTGTACAGTAAATTTTAAAGTCACACTTTTTAATCATGGAGAAGCGCTGCCACAGCAATGTTAAGAGGATTATGGGGTTTAGATATATTTGTTTATTTTATTTATTAGAGTACTTATACCTCGCCCTTCAGCCTTAAAGGCTATCAGAGCAGCTTACAATTATTGTTTTTTAATATAGACATCTATTTGCTAAACATGCATAAATAAATAAATAGAATTCAAGGGCACCGGCCTCCTTATTCCTAAATTGTAATGAGAAGTTGGGGATGCAGTGGCTCAGTGGTTAAGACTCCAATTCTGACAATCAGAGGATCAGAAAGTTAGCAGTTCAAGGCCTGAGTGCTGTATGATGGGGTGAGGTCCTGTCAGTAGTCCCAGCTTCTGCCAACCTAGCAGTTTGAAAGCATGCTAATGCAAGTAGATATATAGGTACCACTTTGGTAGAAAGGTAATAGAGTTCGGTGCAGCCATGCTGGCCACATGACCACCGGAGTCATCTTCGGACAAGGCTGGCTTTTTGGCTTAGTAACGGAGATTTGCCTGCTGAGATTTAGGAATGATGAAAGCCTCTCAGCCTGCAGCAAGTGTGGGACATTGAGAAGATTGACATTGATGCTCCTACATAGTTTTGGTTAAGGCTGCTGTTTTGACCCTAGCAGTACAAGACCAAAGCCTTTCCCCCCACTACTTGATCAGAAGGGAAAAGTGAATGGGGTTCCTACACCAATTGGCTGCAAGCAGGCTGTAGATCCATTTCTTGTGTAAATTTACTAAAATGAATGCAATCTAAATAAGCTTCACATGAATCCTAATTACAACTGCCTGGTTCCAACCATGTCTCCTTGTTACAAGATTCTAATCTCATGAATATCAAGTCACCTAATTCCTTATCTTCGGCAGAATTTATTAAGTATAAGTGAATGAATGTTTAGAATAGGTAAACAGTGCATGTGTTCCACTACTGCCTAGTTATGAAAAGTAGGTCATGACTTCTAAAGATGATACTCATATCACACAAACTTCCAGAACATTCTGAAAACAAAGCTTAATGACGAGTGACCACTTGTCAATACTCATATTATATAAAATGTAACCCTTTTGGTAGCAATAATTTAAAAAACCCTGCTGAACCCCAATGGAAGACCTGATATTCAACTGTTCAAGGAACAGAAACAATGGTCATGAAGAAGGCTTATGTTTACAGACTTTATTAGCTAATCAACATCAACATGCAAAAATAAATGCTAAATACAAACTTCTACCATATGGTTTTGTTTCAACTACAATGAGTTTTGTTTGGAAATTGATAAGGAGGTGATCTGTAGCTGTTAAAATTGAACTAATCTCTGGTGTAATGAATACCCTAACATTACATAATTATCCTGAAAGGCATCTTCAAAACTTGCCCAACACTTAAGGTTACCAGCTGATTTTTATGTGAGTACATTCTCAAAGCAAGAAATAAGGCAGTAGCACTAATGGTTTGATACTGAATCCTATGCACATAGTAACTAATAAATGAAGGATCTTAACACTATGGTCAACTGGAAAGATATACATACAAACTGCGTATTATGCCTGTAACTTAACCAGTTCTTTATATTTATCCAGTCTTCCTAATATGCTTTAGGAGTGGAGGAGAGAATAAAGCCTCGTATTTCCTTTCAAAGGAATTCCTAATTATTCCAGTGAAAGTGAAATTAGTTCTGCACTAGTGTTCCATAAAATGAGTTAAGAGTATCCCATGGAATCATTTAAAAGACAGAGTGTAAGAGGATATCAAACAAATGGGTTTTAGCCAATTGCTAACACAGAGAAAGGAAGCACACGGGCCTATAGGAAACTTGTTTCCAGTTTGCATGTGACAGCCACACTTCAAAGGGAGTTGTACATGCATTCATACTCACGCATACACATTCATATTCTCCGACACAGCACACATGCATACTCATACACCCGAGGCCACAGGATGGACACACATTCAGAAGCTGTGACTGGCCTCAACTCCTTGGTGTGTATTACAGATTTGCATATTTGGCCTCCTCAAACAGCATGTTGTTCCACAAGTGGGTACACACTGATGATGCTGAAAACAGGTCTGAAATGTGAAGTGGCCCTTTGAGATCCATTGTAACTTTATCCTCCACAAGTGAAATGGTCCATTTGAGTACGGTTCTTTTTCTGGATGAATATTTGAGGAAAGTCCAATTACTGTTACAAAATCCAAACATTCAAAATTTGTTCCCTCCAAGTACAACCTTTTAGTCATATTTCTTCATTCCCAAACAGTATATATTGTTGCTCACTGATCTTTGGTCGCAAGGAAACATGCCACCAATAAATCTGAATTTCCCCACCCCCCAAGTGGCAGCTCTCTTTGCCACTCTCAAGATATCTTTCTATAGGGCATGCCAGAATATCTTGTGACAAATTCCAGTGGCACTTCATTGTGTGTATGAGGGATTTACATAATGTAGACCTTCTCAGCTTGTGAGAAGTTGAAGACCTCTTTGGTTCTTGGGCAAATTACTTTATCATCTTGACGAACAGAAAGCAAGGACTAGAACAAAAGAGAAAAAAAGAAAATATATCAAGACATTGAAATTAAATATATTTAATATTTATTCATTATTCAACTGCTTTAATCTAAATGCTAACTTGTAAGAGCTAGAAATAATACCATGGTCATTTATTTAATCTCACAGACTACTGTATGTCAAAAGCATGCAGGCCAATGTCACAACAACCCTTTTGTAAGCCTGTTTCCAAGACACTTTGCACAGAGTCCATTTGTATTAGATTCTACTCGTATTACTCTTGTATGTAATTTAGCTTATTACCTTTGAAGTGTTCTCGTGACAGAAACCAAAGAAAGTTTTAGGTAGTGAAAAAAGGGTAGGGACATTGAGTGTGTAGTTACCAAATTATCAGGTGAACAGGACAGAGTGTTATTCACGTACATCATGAGGCAAACCAAAAGGTATTACAATAATGTGGTCTCATAAGAACTATTACGCAAAACTATACCATACAAAAACACTACACTCAGTAGGCTTACACATCATTTAAACCTATCTAAGAAAGTTTTTTACTTTTTAAAAAATCTAACAATATGAAGAAATGGCAGTTAAAATAGCTATGAAAGTAATTCAAAAATCTACTCTTGTCATTCTATTTCTATTACTCTTGGGCAAAATAAATGCACGTCCCATGTTGGATTCAACTCATTCACTGTATGAGATTTAACAAAAGCTTTCTAATGCTTGGAAAGGTATGTGCTGTGATGTCTGCAAAAAGTTAATGAAGCTATTAAGAAAATGTAGTTCCCTGAAGGTGAAGGGGAAAATGAAGTGGCTAACCCTTCATGCAACTGAATAAGCAGCCTAGAATCATCTACAACACATAGATGTTCATCACCAGCCAAATCAATATTGAAAGAGTTTCTTGAAGGCCAGGTTTGAAAACCCCTAATCAATTTCATTGTAATTCAACACGTTTCTTACCCTTGCCTAAGGTAAACAGGTGTCCTATTTTACAGAGAACAGTTCTTTCTTTGAAGAGTTATCAAGACTTAATAGGCATTAATAGGGGCAATGGCTGAAAAATAAGGCAGATAAAATTGTCATAGCCTCTTCACTCTCTAATATTAGTACAACCGCTTAGTTTTCAGCCTGTTGCACACTAATTCTTTATTATGAAGAAAGCACTAATTTTCTTACTGATGTAGAAAGTTAAATCTGTAAAGCAAATACAGTTGCCTCTCCATTTTCGTGGGGGATCCATTCTGGACCCCTCCTCCTCGGTAAAAATGGGAAATTGCTTATATTCAGACCCCATTTTGTCCCCCTCTGTCTGCCGCCCACAAATGGATGAGGGACGCAGACTTTAAGTCTGTGAAAATGGTGGGGCAACTGTACAGTGGACCCTTGTTATACGCTGGGATTTGGTTCCAAGATCCCCCACGTATAACAAAATCTGTGTATGATCAAGTCCCATTAAATGTAATAACATAGCAAAATGGTGTCCCTTATAAAAAATGGAAAATCAAAGTTTGATATTTGAAATTTATACTTTTTTTGAACATTTTCAAACCGTGTATGCTTGAATCCGTGAATAAAAAATCAGTGTATAAAAAGGGCTGACTGTATAGTGCTATTAGTTGTGCAGAACAACTGAATCAAGTTCAGGACAGATTTTTTAATAGGAAACACTTACATTGTATCCATATACATATCCATTTGGAAGCATCATGGGAGGATTATTTTCATTCATCACATCTCCTGAAATCTTGCAGACTAGTCGGGAGTTGGCACAGTGTGCCATTGGCAGAGGCTGAGCCAGCTTATTTAGGGATTTGCTACACACAGGGCAGTCAGGGTTCTTTGAACTGCCATCCTCTTTATAACATTGTCTATTAAAAAGCATGTTAAAGGACAACAGCTACAAAAATAAAATATTTACTGTTATTAACATTAAATGGGATTCAGTTATCTCAGATATCAGACATCTTAATTTGAAGAAAAATTCTGCAAACACTGGAGTTTTGTTTCAGCGCTGCCACAATAAAGGCAATCAGTTGTGTATAATTTGTACACATCTGAATCCCTTGAAACATCTTCACATGTTAAGTTCCTTTTAAGACAGAACTAAAACATTTAGTGATTCAGAGAGTATTATTAAGATTTGCTCATGTTTAAAAAGAGATTTCTGCAATTCTAATCTTACGCTACAATTGTAATTTTAACAGTTTTCCCCTATAATTAAAGATCATTGTTTTGAATATTTATTTGCTGATTTAAACCAGCATGGTAAATACTTAGATGACAAAATATTCAAGGCATAATTTTTGAAGACCAAGCATTCTATTACAATACATTAAAGGATACGGAGTTTTTATAGCTGAAAGGCCAGCCTGAAGTGTTATAGTAAAGACCGAGTTGTTCCCCAGCTGATGCAGCCTGTAGTTATCATATCTAAACTGCTGGATTAGCATCCTCCATCGAGCAGGGTCCAGAAGATCCTAATGAGAACACACAAAAAGCAAACCACACATTGAACATATTGATACTCAAAATACTGAAGCAATAACTGTGTAGCATGATCAGGTCTTGAAATTAGCATCTCAGCCCATAATTATGACCACAAGAAAGTGGTTCCACACTCATTATCAAAAAGGTCAACATTAAAGATGCATGTATTTATGCAAACATTTATGAAAGGGGAATGTGAGTACACACTTGTGAAATCAGGCCATTCAGCTATGGTTTAATTGGAAAATATGTGGCCATTATGATACTGTTTTTCAAGGAGATACCTGTGTTCGTCTAGTTCAGCTAAGAAGAAAAAGGGGGAGGAGAGGGATCTAGTAGTACATCAGAGACGAATTTCGGCATCAGTAATTCAACAGGATTTGGTTATTTGTGTACCCAGCACATACCAAACTGGCTACTGTGGCATCCTAATCTCCTATTCTTTTAAAAAATAGAAGCTAATATTAAAAATGGTCTACATGAAACACACCCTAGCTCATTCAAGAGAATAAAACTTAAAATTATTAGTTGGCTACAAAAACAGCCAGATATAATAACAAGGAGATGACTATTATATAGCTACAAAGTAAAAAAGGAGAAATAGGGGAGCAGAGGCTAAAGAAAAAGAACTGCTGCAATAAAAGGACTCAAGTAATATGGTGTTGCTCCAGAATTCAGAGAAGTCTTATTCCAAACAAGAAGGTGCAAGGAAGCCATGTGATCTTTCTCCTATGGCTATACTGTAACCCACTGAATGGGAAACGTGGCTTACAATATTTCAAGACAATCCTTTTGACCATTATCAAAAGAAATTACCACTCTACAGATCATAAAATGCCCAAAGGTTACCTTCCAGGATCAATGTATTAAAAGTAGATTTTATTTAGATTTGGCACAGTACTAATAAGTGGCTTTCAACTTATGCTGAAGCTGCTCTCCAAGCAACCTGATTCATCCTCAATTAATGGGCTGCCTAAATTTATCCCCATTCCTGAGAATACAGAGACCTTCTCAAGACACTGGATGCATTCTTCCATCACAGGGACCTGTAGTTTCATACTGGATTGATGTATATGCAGTTCTCAAAGGGAGCGCTATGTAACTTCAAATGGAAAAGCCAAATTGCCTCTGTTTTGCTGCCTTTATTTCCACTAAGCTTTCAAACATTTTGTTTAACTTTTCGCCTACATGCACTTCCTGTAACATATAAAATATAGATGTCAAAGAAAAGTATGCTTTGGTCCAATACCATGCAACAATGAAGATATAGCCTCTGGTTGTTCAGGATGAAGTGGTTCATTAGACACAACAGAAAAAAAATCTAATTTGCAGCTAGGGTAAAAGCACTATGGTACAGCACATGAGACGTTGTTGTACTTTTATAAAACTGGCCACTAATAACCTGAGCAGAAAAAAAAAGCAAGCTTAATTCACTTGAAATGGTTGACTGGTACTTACCACAGCATCCCCTTTCATTCGTCTAAGTGGCATAATCTACATCCATCCTTAATTTAACAGAAACTTAATCCAGTTTATATTTATTGATATTATGCTTCACAGAAAAATTAATTGAAGCTAAAGTAACTTCTGCACATTCAACTTTATCTCCTCTCTGTCACACATTTTAAATTCTTCTTGTTCCAAGTTTTTATTACTCGAATAATATAATTTTGCCATTACCTCTGCAGCACAGAACCATTTCAAAGGAAGGCTTTTTTCAAAAATAAAAAAAAAAAACAAAAAACATGTCATACTGATCTTCATCAGAACACAAATTTAGTAGTTATCATAAATCTGTTCCCTGCCATTAGAAGCAATGTATGTATCACAATGAATTAAGAGCTTGCCAATGTGTTGGGGGTAGGGGTGCATGCTTACAGACAAAGAGCACCTAGGACTTGTACTCTGAAGGCAACACAAGGCCATTTTGTCTTTTCTTAATACAAAATATCTTTTGTATTAAGAAAAAATTAAGAAGCACATTGTAACACACTGGCTGAAACAAAGCCAAATGTCCCTTCTGATACATAACATTCATTAAACCTGACTGACTTGAGTCGTTTCAGTTGAGTTTTTTTTTTTAAAGAGCCATCAAGGTATAGTGATTTGAGTGCTGTACAAGGACACTAGGAGACAAGGGTTCAAATCCCTGTTTTCCCATAAAAACTCACTAGGTGGCCTTGGGCAAATCACACACTTTCAGCCTCGGAGGGGGGCAAAGGTCAAACCTCCTCTGAACAAATCTGGCCAAGAAAACCCATGATAGGTTTGCCATAGGTCACAGTGATGGGGTTAAGTGCTCCTTTGAGGCAAGAGGCTATACTGAAAAGTGAAGAGTGCTGCTAGTGTGGTCTCTCAGACAGGCTTTTGTAGTGAAGCCAGATTAAATGTGCCAAACAGATACTGGGCAATACTGTAGTGGGGAAGAAGGGTAAGACTGGTGGAAGATCTGTAAAAGACCATCACTGGTAACATAATTAGCATTTGTCAGTAATAAGTACTTTCAGAGAACAACACCCCCCCCCCTTCCGACAAAAAAGTCCTCAGACAGGTTCACCTTAAGCGCTGGTAGATGACAACTACAAATAATGATGCGGCTAAGACACATCTGGACTCAAGATGCTTCATTCTACAGAGACAGAATCTTCTCTAGTTCTAACTAAAAAAATTCAACAAATATGGAAAACAAAACAATTGTCCCCAGATTGGAAATGCTCAAAAATACATTTCAATCTTCATTCTAATATACAATTCCAATTTACATTTTTCCCAAGTGTTCTGAGTGTAACTTCCACTTCACTTTCTTAAAATTGTAAGTTCATGATCAAAGGTTTCTTATTTGAACGAATCCATCACCCTTTCATCTTTAAGAACACAAATAAATGGGTCCAAATAAATGGAGCAAATCAAACCTGAACTTTCTTCGAGGAGGAAAAAATGACTTAACTGAATCTGTCATACTTTGGCTATATTATGAGAAAAATGACTCACTAGAAAAGAGAATAATGCTTGGTAAGGCAGGAGAAAAAGAGGAAGACTGCATTCCCAATGGATAGACTCAATCAGGGAAGCCATAGCCCTGAGTCTGCAGGACCTGAGCAGGGCTGATGATGACAGGGTGAGTTAGAGGTCTCTCATTCATAAGGTCGACTTGATGGCAATTAATAATAATAACAACAACAACAACACACACAATAGTCAATAGTGAGAATAAAATGTGAATGTGTGCTTATATAACTGGTGCATGAACACTAAGAATGCATTTGTATAAACAGAAATGGTCAAAGAAAATAAGTAACACCATATGTCCATATTTTTGCTAATCCTCACATAATCCTTTCTGATAGGTCAGACATATAAATTGTCAACACAGAAAAAGCACAATCATAGCCAGACATATAAATTATCAATTTAGAAAATAAGGCTATAAGTAATTATTTGTTGATAACAATACGATTAAATACCTGTCTGTAAGTTTCATTTTAAAAAAAACCTAAATATTAAACAATAAGTTAGTAAACACAAGGATGGGCCAAAGGACACTGCTGTAAAAGAATTATATGGTCATTTATTAAAGTGAAGTTAAGATGAAATAACTATACCTTGTAAGGAGAGATATGAGTATCAGAAGGAAAGGCTAACATCCCCATCACTTGTCGTACTTCATCCAGCTGACTTCCTTCAGCCTGGCTAAAATGTTTCCGTGCATGTCTGAAAATCAGAATTCAAAATGATTTTTCTTATAATTCCAGCACTTCAGTTTCTGCTTTGTTATCCTAAAACGCTATCTAAAGAATAATAAATTTAAAGAAAAAAAATATTGAAAAGTGAGGTTTTCCTAATAAACAATTATAATAAACAGTGCTGACTTTATTGAGTGAAGCCATTTCTCCAAAACAAGGGCAATCAAGCTCCCCCAAATTTTTGCACTGATTCCAAAGCAGTGCTATGGAAGATCTGGATCAAATCCAATACTAGTGATTCATGATTTGGAGAACAGGAGCATGATGCAAGTTACTGCAGCAGCACTGAGACCTCTGAAGCCCCCCTGCACTGGCAGAACCATGGCAGATCACAGCACTGATATCACCATTTCACATCTAGTTATAGGAGAGACACTTCAATGATCTCACCTGCCCCCCACATAGCACAGAATAGCTGGGGGGGGGGGGCTTCTGTTTAGCAAGGAGAGGATTTGAGCACTGCAGAGAGGATGGGAATACCAACCCCTACAGCACCCTAAAAAGGATGCATGCATGCATAAGTGAAACTTACAATTCTGTATATCCCTAAAATGATGCCAGCTGAACTGTGATAACATGTGAACATTCCTATTTTATTCATGTATTTCGCCCACAGGAATTATTTCAAAGTAGTGAGGTTTCAAGCTACTCAATCATTCACATTAGTGAAATTAAATGTTAGTTGCAACCTGTATTCTGGATGAACAATAAACTATTCCAGGAAGTCAAACACAATATATACCTTGTATTATGAAGCAAGAAGCTTTAAAAGTAAAACAATTATGGTCCAACAAAATGACAGTCGAGAATATTTTTTTTAATGTCCCAAGCAGACAAGTCTGAATCACTGTTAATAAGTAATAACACTGAAGTGCAGCTCCTTGGTGCTACTCCAATTATTAGTAAAGTAAAAAATATTCAGGTAAATTATTGCTAAGCATCTTATTTTCATACCTCACAGCATCCAGCCTCTTATTCTGCCGAATGAGTTCAATGAACTCCTGAATCCTTAGACTGAACTCAAGACAGCTCTGAAAGTAGAGACAAGATGGCATTTCATGTATGGCAACAAAAGCCTTCAGATATTGGAAAACTTAACAGTGTTTACTTGATTATGAAAGCAATAGGAATTCTGAAAATTACTCAATGTGATAATGCAAAATCAAAAAAAGTCAATGGCTTGCATTTTATTTGCCCCCCAAATTTATACTGGTGAAATAAAAGAAGAAAAAAGATATATCATAACATTGACTATTTTAAATAACCATGTCCTTCTGACCAATATTCCACTTTTAGCTGGTAGCATGTGGTTCAGTTTTCATTTGGAATATTATATGCTGTAGCTGAAAATATTTTCTGAAAAGCAACATTAAGGGAAGGATCTCTGTCTTTGAAAGAAGCCTACTTGGCTAAGAAATAATTCCTTTCAAATACTAGTCTGAACAGTCCTCATTTTGCTCACTTGCTTAACTCATTTGCTAAATGAAGGTCCATGGACTGATGCCAATCCAAGAGCCATTGGTTGCTGGTCCCTGGCAAGTTTCCAGGAAAGAAAGAAACCATTGCAACTAATGTGAACAAACATAGTACTGGTCCCTGGAAGGGAGTGGGGGACAGCAATGACAGACCTTCACACCAGATAGTTTGAGAAGCACTAGGTTAAGTCAAGGTATTGCTTTAAAAGTTTCAGTCTTAAAAAATGAAAACAATCCAAAGAGTACAAATTCATTTGGTAAAAGTGAAGGGTGAAGCTGAACAGATTATTTGCATATTGTTTGTTTACTCTGTGATAGCAGATGCATCCACTAGGTTCCTTTAGATAATCCATAGATAATCACTGCCAGAATTCACTGTAATAGGAAACATATTCCTAGCGTTGAGATCCCCCCCCATAACATTCAGCAGAAATGCAAATTTCTCACTTTAAACATAAACTCTATTCATGTTAAGATTTACAGTGGTGCCTCGGGTTACGAAATTAATTCGTAACGCGGCCGCTTTCGTAAGCCGAATTGCCATAGGCGCTAATGGGGAAAAGCCGCGATTCCGTGCGAAAAAGCCGAAAAAAGCACCAAAAGTTTTTTCGTAACCCGAAAAAACATTCGTAACCCGAAACAATAATTCCCTATGGGATTTTTTCGTATCCCGAAAATTTCGTAACCTGGGTATTTCGTATCCCGAGGTACCACTGTAGTTACCTTGAGTAGTAAACACTATGGAAAAGACTGATTAACAATATTGCATAGGGATTTTTTTTTCTTCACTGATAAATATTTTCTACTACTGAAATCCACTATATAGTTAAAACAGTACTGCAGACAGAAGGCTGTTTAATATAATTTCTACATGGAACTAGATTGTGTACTTGCAAAACAGGTTTTACAAGTGATACCATACTATGTACTTGCATAGCTGGCTAAAATAAAGGTATGAATAAAAAGAAACATGGTATGAATCATATCTCTGCCATGAGCAACCCAGATAGTCATATGAAAGTCACATCACCTTCAGCTCCTTATCAGCAACTTGAAGCTATCTCATAGGGCTATTATAACAAATTAAAATCTGTGAAATGTGCTAACACTCTAAAGCACAATATACAATGGAAACATGAAAATTTAATTACATACCAACATACATTACTGTCTTTTTATTTTGTCCTGGTGCAAGGGTGGGTATGAGTGGAAGGCTAGCAAACCTTGAGGAGCTGCATCCCCACTGCAAATCCCCCCCCCCCCAAAAAACCTTTTTTTCCGCAACTGCCCCCGGGCATGCTTGAGGCACCCGGGGGGGGGGGGGTCATTTTTACCATGTTTTTATTCCCTCCTGAGCCAATTTAGTTTCAGAAGAAGCCTTTTTTTTCAAAACAGAGCCTTGAAGTCACTGCTGTTTTTTTTAAAAAGGCCTTTCCTCAGCCTAAAATGGCCAAAATGTGGAGGAAAATATTTTTTCAAGATAAAAAGGTATGTTTTTTGAGAAAATTTCTTACCCTTGTAGGACCCTGGGGGTTGTAAAAATGGCCCTGAGGTCTGCATGCTGTCCATGGCCTGCACTTCGCCCACCTCTGTTATAATGTGCTCCACTGTTGGTCATACAGCCAACGAATAATGACAATTTAAGCACAGAGATAGTCAAAGACTATACCTTGGCTCAGTCACAGATCAAATGGAGACTGTACTCAAGAAATCAGAAGGAGACTAGGACTTGGAAGACAGTTATGAAGACCAGAGAAGATCCCCAAAGTAAAGATATATAATTGAATATCAAAGTCAGAATTATCCAGGACAGAGTATTTCTGATTTGTTATTTGGTTGTGAAAGCTAGAGAATGAAGAAAGCTAACAGAAAGAATAATTCACTTGAAATGTGACACTAGAGAAAAGTTCTACAGATTGCATGCACTAGGTAACAATAAAAAAATGGACTCTGGAGCAAATCAAGCCTGAACTTTCCATTAGCAGCCAAAATGACTAAAATGAGGCTACTGTGCTTGAGCACATCATGAGATGGTATAACTAGCTAGAAAAGACAACAATGCTTGATTCAATAAAGGAATCAATGGCCCTTAACTTGCAAGAGGGCTGCTGATGACTGAGGTTCTTGGAGGTCTCAAATTTATAGGGCGGGCATAAGTCAAGCTGACTGAACAACATACAACAGCCACATCACATGCAGTTAAATGATCTGTTTTTACAACGTGTATTGTCCACTTTTGAGTGTTCAGTACATTTCATATACATTAATTTGTTCTTACAGTCCCTGAAATGTTGCCCTAGATTCTAGCACAATTATCTTTCTCAATAGGAAGTTAATTCTCATTTCAATTTTCAGGAGATGTTCTTTCTGTGGAACTAAGGGGTTAGTACTGAGCATTTTGTCTATCTGTCATATATTAAGAGAAAGTTTAATATATTGTAAGGCATGATTTTAAGTACCTATAAATCTTCATACATTTTTCAAGTGCATTTTTCATATAAAGCAGTTATACAACCTGATAGAAACGTAACTGGGTGGTGCTTGTCATTTTTCAGGAAAAAGCAAACATCTAACCATCATGGTCAGACATAAAGCATATGTCTAATACATTTCATTAAAGCTCTGATCAGCTTAAAAATCTGAATACCTTCATCTTCCTGAGCCTAGATTTGTTATCATGACACCAAGCTAAACAAGTCATTGTTTCTTGTCTTTCCAAGGATTCTTCTACTTCTTTTGCTGTCAAGAACATCTCAATATTTACCAAGTCCTAGAAAGAGAGGGAAGAGTTCAGTTATTCATCTGTGGAATGAAACCATGTTTTCATGAAGGCAACCAAATATGATAAAAACAGACCATGGCATATGCCATTGTGAGTTCCCACAGACAGAAAGTGCATCTATTTGGCTTTCCAGGATCAAATCCTTCTTTTGTTGACCCCTACATGAGAGCCCCAGAACCCTATTTGACAGGACCCCATGATGTCATTTTCAGGAGCTGCTGTGGAAAGAGGGGATAGGGAAGTATTTATTCACTAGGCCAGCCCAGTTACACACTAGCACTTTAACCATTGAGTTAAAAGGCCACTTTTCTATGTAAAATAACAAACCTTTACATTTATATGCACCATGAAGGGCACAAAAGATCATGTATTTGTTATTACATTAATTTTGAATATTTCACCATTAACCAAATGCATATGGACATTCATCCACCATTAAGTTTCTAAAGCACTTTACTCCTTGTCTTTACTAACAGGTAATACAATTTCATGACCTTTTCAGTGATAGGCAAGGCATCACAATAAATGTTTATATTTTAAAAAGGAGATGCACAACAAGATTATTTCATGAAGAGGAGAGAAAAAGAAGAGAAGACTGCTACTGCTACTAGTTGGAAAACTGCTACTAGCTGGAAAAGTTTTGCAGCATTGGCATTGGGAGGATGGTGAAGAAGGGCTGGAAAAAGTCAGACAATACAGAAAGGCAGTGTTGAGTTACAGCACCATGTCTGCAGTAAACAATGCAATCTTAACTTGGGAAAGAATGGAATTCTACTCTAGGTGATCCTACTGTGTGTGCTTACACACAACAGGCAAATTATACAGCTGCCATCTGAATCACTTGCTGAGCATGTGCGAAGAGCAAAACAGAAACAAAAGGGGAAAGCCCATTAGTCTGCTTCATCAGCTACCCTGGCATGTTGAAAAGCATAGATCTGTAAGCTCCACCACCAAAATGGAACTCGTAAGAAAAATGGAGGCTATTGAAAGGGGAAAAAATCATCCCAGGATGCATTTTAGAAGAATCTTTCCAACAGTCACTAGAACATTCAAAATGTTTTTGTTTCCTTATGTAAGGCTTACCTGATTGAATTGTTTCATTTCACATGTACATAATGTTAGTTTTTGGGGGGTTAGGGGTGATTTGCTAAGACATATTGCTCCCCTTCTTTTTTGTGGTGTAGGAAACTATCCTCATTCTATCCATTTTATTTCTACCTTAGGTACAAAATTTTCTGTTAAAACCAGGTGCACACCTATTTCCTTAACTGAGGCATATTCGTACAGTGCAGGTGGAGTCTCCCTTATCCAGAATTTCAAAGTCCAAAATATTTCAAATCCCAAAACATTTTCCATGAGTGGCTCAGATAGGGACACCTTTGCTTTCTGATGGTTCAACGTTCACAGACTTTGTTTCATATACAAAAATTTAAAAATCATGTATAAAATTACCTTCAGGCTTTGTTCATAAGGTGTACATAAAACATCTCCACAACAAATGTACATACAACAATTATGTACATGCAAATACAGGTATTTCAAAATTTTAAAAACCTGCAAAACACTTCTGCTCCCAAGCATTTCAGACATAGGACTTGCACATATTGGCTATACTCAACCTGTATATCCAAGATGCCTAAATGTCAGTATGATATTTACATGCAGAATATCACTAGAACTGTAAGAAATAAGTATTAATAGATTTATCACAAAATAGATTTATCACAAAGGGTAAAGAACAATGGAAGAGAAAGATTTCAAGTAGATGATTGTTACCCACCTCGATCCAATACAGGGAGAGGCAGGATACAAATAAATATTGTTGTTGTTGTTGTTATTATTCCAAACTGAGCAGCAGCAATGCAATCAATGTTTGTTTGGCACATATAGGATGTGATTTCTCATTTAGAGCTCTCTACTTTGAAAGCACTTTTCAGTTATTCAGGTGCTCTAATCTTGGGGCTGATGCAAGTGTATTGGTTATTCAGGATGGGATGAAACAGTCCTGGTCTAGTATCTTGGAGATTCATGTGCATGTGTTTACATGTGCATGCGTGTATCTATCTATCTGTGTGTGTGCACGCGCGTGTGCGCATACATATGTATGATATGTATCTTGATCTTTATGTGCAATTTTAGTAGTAGGAGGGAGGGTTCAGGGGATTAGGGAAATTTTATTATAGTCTGTATATCTGTTTTATTGGACTACTGTTATCCGCCTAGATCCTGGAAGGGAGAGGCGGGATGTAAATAAATATTTTATTATTTGTTTATTTATTTATTATTTATGATAGACTAAATAGTCAGATACAACAATATTTAAATTGGTATGTGAGTACATTAAATTAAGACCTGTCATCCAATTGTAATGGCCATATAACCTCTGCCCACATTCTTCTAATGCCAGTGAGCATGAATTAGATTTTAAAATTCCATTCAGCTGAATAGCTGGTAGCAGGAAATGAAGAGCCTGTTTGTGACAAATCATCCAGTATTAACATGCCTGCGGCAAGTTTTTTATTGCTTGCATAAATTACTTGCTATTATACTGAATCATTGAAAAACAAATGCTACTAAATACTTCAGTCTGTAAAAGGACACTGTAGCAGGCTCTGTTGAATTCTTTAGCCCGGGTTAGTAGGAATAAAAATACATTTTAACTAGATACATTTTGTATCAGTATCTCCAGTGACTATCTGAAGCTGTCAAAAACACTACACTAGCAGAACTTCAGAGCAAGTGCAACAAACTTTGCTGTAGCAGAAAGATCTGCTGTTCTTTAAGTCTATTTATATAAATAAATTTATTCAAAGTGTATTTCACCTATGGAAAATGTGCTAGAAACTGTAGAAAATGGAGTTCATGAACAAGTACTTCAAACTTCAGTCACAAGTTTAGTAGGTGTTCTAGACAAACAACACATAACATTTTTAAAGAGACAGTCATTACTTTGTGTCTATAAAAAAAGGGTGGGGAATGGGGAGAGAAAATGGCCGTGTGGAACCTTTATGACCAACTAATCTATTTCAGTATGCAAATATATCTGCATGGCTCTGAGGAAGCAGACCGAGTCTACAAAAGCTTATGCTACAATTTAATTTGCACAGTTAGTCTCAAAGGTGCTACAAGATCCCTGTGCATATTGATACTCTAGAATAACATAGCTGGGTCTTTAACCGGTTTCAGTATAAATTTTTCTAGACCCCATGCCTTTGAAGAAGTGGATTGTAATTCACAAAACCTAAAGCTGAAATAAATGGCTTAGTCTTAAGGGTGCCACAAGACAGGAAGCATTTTTCTGCCTCCAGCCATGACAGAATCCCTAATCCACTTTCACTATCAGGGTCTAGAACTCTGAGATAAAGATCTAGTAGGCACTCTCCTCTTCTCCTCAGAAGAGGAGTGGAGCCTGCAATGCGCCATGCTATCCCTTTTCATACATACATATCTATGTATATATAAGAACCATACATGTTAGTCACAGAGACTGTGAAGAGAAGCATTTCCACAGTTAGTTCATTGAACTAAGTACCAACCTCAATACCACTTTGCCTGGCTAATTTTACAGCTGTATTGTAGTAGCCACATCGCAAGAGATGTTCCACCATCATGCGATCCATTCGTTTTTTCTTCCACATATTTGCAGCAGCTGGTTGATCACTACTGTGTTCTTTAAGATGCTCAATCCTGCGTTTGCATAGTTTTGCACTCTCATCTTCAGCCTGAATTGACTCCACTGCCTAAGAAAATAGTTATTCACAACGACTTAAGAGGTGTGAACTACAAATGTGAAATAACTCAGATTTACTATCCTGCAATGTAATGTACTCAGATAGTTTCACAGTTAACTATACATACAAAACCCAATATACTGCGTAACTCATATACATTGCAATAGTCAAACCTGGATTAATGGCGTCATCCTCAATTAGATGATTACAAACTGTTATGCATTTGATGTGCAAATATTTAATTCTGGCATTGAAAATTCACCTGACTTTTCAAATCCCTACCAAAACCTGTATTACCAGCATCCTCTATGAAATGCAGGGAAGGACCACAGGCTACATATTGTCATACTGAGGGGCCCCAGTAGTTTTTGGGGCCCTCAGGTTTCAATAAATTTGTTTTTGTTCCAGAACAACATCTAGTGTGTGTGAAGAGCATTTCCCATCACATTGGAGATCCTTTGGGCCAAAATGTTGTTGCCAAAAATGACATTGTCAATACAGTCTGGCCCCATTGACCAATTTAAGCCCAGAAGTTTTAAAAAAACCCAGTAAGGGACTTCTGCCCACTTCCTGTTATAAAAGGAATCTCCAAGGCCTAAAATGGCTCAGTAAGACCCCAAAACATGCTGAAAATACCCTCTATGCCCCCTGCCTTTGTGGGAACGGTGCAGTTGAAGGGCTGCAACTCGGGTCTCTTTTTCTGTGTGTAAATACAAACATAAGCATGAGGTATTTGGAAGTCCAAGAACTTCCTATAATGCCTATTAGAGCTTTGCTAGAACACATGAAATACTAACATTATCTTTTAATTTTCAGATTGTTAATTCATGATTATGCACTAATGGCCATCTGTCGGGGATACTTTGATAGACTTCCTGCGTGGCAGGAGATTGGACTGGATGGCCCTTGTAGTCTCTTCCAATTCTATGATTCTAACGTATGGTATCTCCAATTACACCATTTGATGACTCATACAAAAGCAAGCATTTTCAAAATAATAATAATAATAATAATAAACCACCCACCAACTACACTCAAGTCTTCTGGTGCTACTAGAAAACCATCTTTGCTTACTTGCTAATTAGCTTATTTGCTGTTCACCGCTATGATCTTTGGAATAGCAGTATATAAATAAAAATAAAAAAACAAATCTTTGGGACTGAAGAATATTAGTTCATTTATATAATATCATCATTGATATTATACTTGTTTTAGTTATTTTTACAATAATGCCACTGATTCCATGCGTTTGAGAATTAAGACAAACCATCTAACTTTAGATTAAACTTGAGACTGATTTACCCTGGTGTGTGTAAAAACTTCCATATACTATACATTTTGGAGAACACATTTCAGTAAGTTATAAGAAAACACACAAAATAATGAACTTTATCTCAGACTTGGGAAAGCTACATTTTATTTCTCTTTTGACTCATTATATAGTAATCACACAGATGTGGGATGTCACATTTTGTTAGCTTTGCTACTTATTAAACCTCAAATGCCAATCTTATTATTTTAGCCTTGACAACTGAAAAGAGAGCAAAATGAAAAAGAATGACAAAAGTTAGAAACCCAAAGAATAAAATTCTTGAAAGGAAATACACCTTACCTTCCGTTTCAGAACACTGAGCTTTTCCACTACTCCATCCAGGAGACTAACCACAGAATCCACAGCTGGACAGCTGCTCAGTGTTTTCTCTAACTCTGCTACCACCATTGTAACGTGACTAGTCTCCCGATCAATGTTTTTCTGAGCAGCTCGGAACCGTTTATTCAGTGTTTCGTATGGTACCTTTAAAAATAAACATTTTTAGTATTTTCATCTTTGTTAGCTTTTTTACAGTTAACACAGAACAACTTAATTGATCAGACTTATGTTCTATCTTGCTAATATATTTTTATTTAGCTATGATTTATTTAGTTATGTTCCTTTTAAAACAGGTTTTATTTATTTACTTAAAATCTTAATATACCACCTCCACATAAATAGATACCAAGATGATTTACAATACAGATGTTCTATTTGTTTCCTAAAATCTAAAACAGCAAGAACACTTATAGAATTGAATGTATTTTTGTCCTGCCCTTATTTTTCCCAGACCGTACAAATTTGTCTACATGAAAAACAGTCTGAATAAGACTGAATTTTGATGCTACAGTGTAAATGTACCTCTTTTACCACTTACACCCTAAACCGAAGACTTTGATTTTTAAAAACAACAACAACAACCAGCAAGCCATTGTTAACTGGATTTTTGAAGAATTCTACTGTTGACATCAATATTCCTGTCTTACTGAGGGCCAAGATAGTGTAGATAAGCCATGCTCCTCTGATGGACTTACTACTGGTAGCTGTATATTGAGCATTAGCCTTACACAAACAAATAAACAAACCTGAATTTCCTCAGATGCAGGTTTTTGAAATGCCAAATGCATGCCCATTGGAGGGATGGGGGTTACATAATCCATGACTTGCATGTATAACCAGGCGCCCCTATCAAGTGTTCAATGAATGCATGACAATGTTTGTTTGCATGAGAGGAGTTGAAGAAATTAGAAAAAGAAAAAACTGTTGAACAGAATAAAGAAGGCAGATTCAGTCTTATCCTCAGAAATCTGTAAACGGCTCTAAGTAAATGGCTCTAAGTAAATTAGTCCTACCATCCACCAAACAGAAGACCCAGGTAATCAAAGGCACTTCACATATTCATCTGACATGTAGCACCAGATCTCTCCTCCCATGATGGCATAATCATGCATCACAGTTAGAGGGACAATCGAACTTTGCATGGATTTACTTCACAATGGCAGGGCAGAATATGGATCAACCCTTCTCCAGCTACTGTTAGACAAGTCCTCAAATAAGGTTGGCTTCTGGAAGACACTTCACAGTCTTTCCCATCAAGGTGCCCCCCCCCCCCCAGTTGTTTTTGTCTACAATTCCATCAGTCACAGCCAGCATAGGAAATGGTCAGGAATTATGGAAAGGCATCACATTGCAGAAGGCTGTTTGACAATGCCTCTTCAGTAGGCATCCCATAAGTAAAAATTACATAACCTGCAAAGGAGGATATGAAAGATAAGTCAGGAGGATTTGGAAAAGAGGGGAAATCATCATGCTATGGATCCAAAAGCAATCTTGTCAATGACAAAGGCCTAAAAATATAGCATCAAATCGGGTCCAGGAGTAGCCCCAAGATGAAATTCCAGTCACAAGGTTGAATTTTTAAAAAAATAAAAAATGTTTTCATTTTTTAAAAAAGATTAACTTACTTTTAATTTAGAACTCATTTTTGATTAAAGTCAAATTTCAGAATTTTCTTAAATCTATTAGAAGGCCTAAGACAATCTTGATGAATATTATATTTGTAACTTTTACTATATATACTTGACTATATGTCCAGGTCAACTTCTGGGGCAAAAATTATGGGTTCTGTTACTGGATAAGTTGAGGGTCAGACCTCAGGAGGAAGCCCAGCTGGGGAGAGGCTGCAGGGCCATCAGTCACCCTTCCCAGTCTCTCCACAGCTGGGCTTTCTCCCAGGGAGGGAGTCCAGCTGGGAGAGGTTGCAGGGCTGTTGCCCTTCCCAGCTGGGCTGTCCCTTGCGGAGCCAGCATGATAAGAGGTGGCTCAGGTCAAATACCCATGTATAAGTCAACTCAGATTTTTGGGGTCAATTTTTTGACCTAATTTTCTCGTATATACAGTAATTATAATCTGTAGATGTTAACAGCAGCTTATGGAGATGGGAGCTAATAGCAGTCCCACACAGGTGGTGTACATGAAATTCATCTGTCAGCCTTGCCTCTCTACATGCGAAAAAGTCAAGTTAATGAAGAAAATGGAGAGATGGAGGTATCTAGATATATATGATAGGGGCTACCCTTTCTTGATGGAATGAAAATCTGAAGCAATTCAGAATAGCATCTTAGTGTGTACCTACCATTTAACGAAACCAAAATCTCCCAAAATGTATTAAGGTTGTAATAAATAAGGTAAACAGAATATTACCCACTAATAATTTAGGCAATTAAAATTGAGTCAACTGAAAGAGCATGATTAAAGTCAAATTAACTCTGCCTATCCTATGTGAAAACAGAACAAGATCTACAAGTGAGCTCTACATTTATTAGAATCAACTACAAATTCTTCAGAATCAACAGCAACTCTTGTCCAACCAATAACTGACTCCAAACACCAACTGACAACTTCTACCTGAATATTATGGAGAAAAGTTTAGGAACTGAGAATTATTATATTGGTGAAAACCTACTATATGTTTCCTGATGACCTCTCTCTCCCAGTGGTTTCATGATCATACTGAAACACAGGCATGGGAAAGACTCATTAGGAATACCTGCACATTTTGAATCCTCATTGATGGGCAAAATGCTGTTGTGTGTTCTTGATTATATGCCCGTATTACATTATAGAGATCAAATAGAGTCAAATAGACATCACCACCACCATTCTAAAGACCTATTTGTTTGTAAAACCATCAGAGCCCATGTCCCTGCAACTTTCAGGTAGAGAAGGTATTTGGTTCCTCTTCACTTTTTGCTCCAGAGATAATAAATGAAGCTCATCACTATGGCTTTAAGTTATTAGGAGGAGAGATAGATTTAGAGGTTGAAATTGCTTAGCCTCAAACAGGCAAATGATCTACCTACATCACAGACAGGAGCACTACTATTGCAAGAAGGCAATCTGCCGTTCCCCCACCCCTTTTCTGAATATGCTGCTAGTGACACTGGGGTCTACGCAAGTCAAAACTGCCACAGAGAAGTCTGGGTTGCTGAAGAAATACAGGTGTGTAGCCTGAGATAAATGCAAAATGACAGAAGAGTCAAGTTAAACACACTGAGAAAGCAACAATCCCTTATTTATGAACTCTATGCACAACAATTCTCAAGTAGCCTGGAATAAAGTGATGGAAAGTCTATGAAGAGGAGAACCAACTTGGTGCAAGCCAGGATGAAGTGCTGAAATGTTCTCGACCTGACCCACTTCCCAAAATTTGAGAATAATTTTGTCACTGTAGCCTGAAAGAGTGTTCATCTGTATTATAAACTGCCAGTTTGGGCGACCGTAGCTGTACGTTCTGATTTTGTTTTCATATTACTGATAGAACCAAGTCAGCAAAAAGTGTGACGTTATCAAGTGCTGAACTCCAGGCCATCATGAAGTTCCTGTTCCTGCAGAAGAAATGCAGGATGTATGATGCAAACATGCTGTGACAAGTGCCCGTCACACTCAACTGTGAAGAAATGATGTGCCAATTTTCAGTGTGGAAATTTCGACATCAAAGATGCCACTAAGCCTTCAACAGTGTCAACTCCTGAAATGGTTGAGCATGTTCATAACCTCATTTTGGCGTATCAGCAAATCTCAGCTAAAACAACCGCCGAGACACTAGGAGATATCCAGGGAAAACACTGGGTTTGTAATTCATGAGCAGTTGGTTATGCAGAAGCTGTCGGCCAAGTGGATGCCAAAATGTCAAATGCTGGCCAGAAATGAAATCAAGTGGATAGTTCCAGGTTGATTTAGCACCATTTTGAATGATCTAGCAATAATTTCTTTGGAATAACTCATTGCTGTTGATGAAACATGGTTATATCATTATAATCCAGAGAGCAAACAACAGTCTTTGCAGTGGCATCACTTGGGTTCTCCATGGCTGAAGAAATTCAAAATCCAATAGTCAGAAGGAAAAAAATTCCTTCTGTATTTCTTCCAAGTGGCTTCTAAACTAAAAGTAGATTCTGATAAAAGTCATGTCCCAACTGATAGCTAGTCTTGTAAGTCATAAAACTACACCCTCCATCTCTACCTCTTCCCCTATCTAGCTGACACTTGTTCCATCAAGGCATGAGAACGTATATGTTTTCATATTGATGTATTCAGTAGAATTTAAAGTGTAACAGTACATTTAACTGCATTTCTCCCTCGATTTCAATGTATACTTTGATCCATTTGCTAACTACCCAGAAACCTTCTAACATGTCTAGAAGAACCGTTTCCCACTATGCATGAACAGTCATATTCACGGCAAGTCAACACAACAGATTACTGTCATGGTTGCAGACTCACTCCGATCCCAAATAAGAAAAAGATTGTCAGGAGACAAAAGTCTTGCTTGCATTCAGTGTCCACCTCTTGGAAGTAATGTACCAGACATACTGTACTGTATGTAACCTTTTTCTTGATCTTTGCACCAAACAGACTTGCCATGGTGAACATTTTCAGACATATAGATACATTTTTAGTTTCATTTATCATTACAACCAAACTATAATGATCTGACATGTTACACTATCTGATGTATTATGGCGTTCTTCACTTGTTCTACACAATGCTGTGGAACACAGTGAAGCACTGTGCAACTAATGTGTCAGCTCTCTGGAATATACGACAACATGCCGCCATTACAGATCAATATAGGAGCCTAGATCAACCATAGGCCTGTTACAGACTACCAAAAAAAAGTTGCTTCTGGTCTCTTTGGAGGTATGCTGTTTAAGTGATGCATGCATCCTCAGAATCCGGAAGCTGCACCAAAGCTGCACTCCAGTGTTTAGGAATGGAGTGTGGCTTTGGCACAACCTCTGGACTCTTAGGATCCGTGCATCATTTAAACAGCATACCTCCAAAGAGACCCAAAGCAGCTATATTTTGGCAGTCTGTAACAGGCCCTTGAATCATAGAGTTGGAAGAGACCGCAAGGGCCATCCAGTCAACCCCCGGCCATGCAGGAACTCTCAATCAAAGCATCCCCGACAGATGGACATCCAGCCTCTGTTTGAAGACCTCCAAGGAGGGAGACTCTACTACACTCCTAGGAAGCGTGTTCCACTGTTGAACAGCCCTTACTGTCAGGAAGTTCCTCATAATGTTGAGGCGGAATCTCTTTTCCTGCAGCTTGCATCCATCGAATTCAGGAAGTGCTATCGAAATGCTGGATGTGAGTTCAATAAAGGTAGGAGGCCACTGAGGCTCAATGAGGTCCAGGCATTATAAGACAGAAACACTGTGGGCATGTTGTCTTCCTAATTTGAGAGAGGCTTTTCTAGATGGTCTTGTACGGCTCTGGTTTGTAGCTTGGGGCTACTGTCAGACAGTACTCTCTGTAGGTCCAAAGCTCTACAAAGGACCGTTGTTTAGTGTGCCAATTTAACTCAATGGACAGACAGTCTGGCCAAAGATACTTATGGCATGGAAACTTCCTATTCAGGCTAGCACTGCCTACAGAGGGTGGGCCTGCCTTTCAATCCCCTCCCAGGCTGGGAATCATGTGGCCGCCTGGACTACTCTATCCAGGATTCCTCACTATGGACTATGCTGTGATTCCCACCCAGGTCTAGAAAGTACATGTATTACAGAACATGGCAATGGACTTGCGATGCCTCCTTCAAGGCTGCTATGGAATTCTGGGAGTTAGAGTATGTTGTGGGGCCCCACAACATACTCCAACTCCCAGAATTCCATAGCAGCCTTGATCCAGGCAAAGAGTTACCATCCCCCCAGTGTGGATGCAGCCTTTGTCTCGTCCAGACGAAGCCAGCCCCACCCCGTTCTTCCCTACCCAGGAAGGAGGGCCGAGGCCCCCGCAGGCCAAAGCCAAGGCCAGGGGCGCCCACCTTGAGCGTGGGGTACTCCTGCACCTTCAAAGTCATGGAGAGCTGAGCCGCCGACTCCTGCACCGCCATCTTGGATGCCAAACGGCGGCTCC
>NC_056524.1:142444215-142532681 GCF_019175285.1 Sceloporus undulatus | reverse complement strand
CTTGTGGAATAAGCCTCTGAAATATGCAAGAGGCAATGTTAAAATAAAGCCATGTTCAATGCTCCAATGTGCTGTTTGGAATGGGGAGGGGGGGGTGGCCAGAAAGGGAAGTACATTTCCGTGATCTGTCTACGAATAATGTCAACATGTCCTCCATTTCGATCATGCCTAAGAAAGATGCATTTATATTAACATTTCTAAAAAAAGCCTCAATTTTTGAGTGTCCTCCATTTTTATAAAATGTGTCCTACATTTGAAAATGTTGCCCTGCATTTGTCCTACATTTGTCTCGGTTTGGCGGTCCTCACTTATGGCAACCCTAAGTGTGTACTGTGGCCTTCCAAGGCCTTGGGCAGCAGAGGCCTCATTAATAATAATAATTCAATTTTATTTATATTCCGCCTCTCCCTACGGATCACAAACCACTGTGTGCCCTTTGAGAGATTTTATTATTTTGGACTTCAGCTCCCAGAAGCCTCAGCCAGGTTGGCCAATGGCCTGGCATTCTGGGAGGAGTAGTCCAAAATCCCTTAAAGAGCACAATTTGGGGACCACTGAATAGTAGTATAGTACCCCAAACTGTGCCTTTTAAGAAATTTTGGACTCCAGCTCCCAGAAGCCTCAGCCACGTTGGTCAACGCTCTGGGATCATGGGAGCTGAAGTCCAAAAAATCCCTTTACAAGAAGAGCACGGTTTGAGGAAATAGGGAGGGCCGTTGGCTGGGTGAAGGGGTTAGCCACGCCCCCCGGGCCAGCCAAGGAGGCGTGGCTTAGAAACGTGCAGGGCGGAGGCACTTCTCTTTCTTTTACTCTGTCTCTTTCTTTCCCGCCCACTTGGTTTTCCGGCCCGACGTCCTGACAGGAAACAGGGAGACGCCCCGCCCTGTGAGAGCGCGCAGGTGCGCGCCCCGGTGCCTAGCTCTTTCCTTCCTTCTCTGTCTGTGAGCGCAGGCGCGCCTTTGCTTGCTTCCCTTGCGTGGGGTGCGCGTGCGCGTGGAGCGTCCATTGAGGGCGGCCATCTGCACTGGACTGTACCACTCAGCGGGCCTTTCAATGGGAAGTTCCCATTTGCTCAGCAAGGGCCTGCCACTCGGTAAGGAACTCGCGGCGCCTGCCTGCCTCCCTGGATCAGAGAATAAGGCCTCCCTTCCGTTGCAGCCGGGCTTTGTAGGGCGATGTGTGCTCCTCTTCCCCCCTCCTCCTCCTCTTTCCTGGAGGAGGCCTCTGGAGCAGGGACTGGCCTTCGTGGAAATGCCGTCCCTGTTGTTGTTTCCCTTCCCGGGGGGGGGTGGCTTGGGAGGGGGCACACCTTCCCTTGTGGCCCAAACGGGGAGCACCTTTCCTCGGGCACTGGACTAGTTTCCCAAGGAGCCGCTTCTTCCAAGATGGAGTCCCTATGTGGCCTCCAGGGATTGGGAGGGAGGGAGGGAGGCCTCTGTTACTGTCATTATTGGTTTCATACATACATACATTCATATATATATGTGTGTGTGTGTGTGTGTGTGTGTACATATATATATATATATATATATATTCATATGTGTGTGTATACATATACATATATATATAGTACTGTATTCATATACGTGTGTGTGTGCATATATATATATGTATATATATATATTCATATATGTGTGTGTATACATATAGATATAGATATATATTCATATATGTGTGTGTATACATATAGATATATATATTCATATATATGTGTATATATATATTCATATATATGTGTGTGTATACATATAGATATAGATATATTCATATATATGTGTGTGTTTATATGAGTGTGTGTGTATGTGTGTGTGTGTATATATATATATATAAAATGAGAGCTATGGTGTCATAATAAACTACAATTCTCAGGATTACCATTCATATATATATGTGTGTGTATACATGTATATATTCATATATATATATATATATAGAGAGAGAGAGCTCTAGTGCCATAATAAACTATAATTCTCAGGATTGCCATATATATATGTATATATTCACACACACATTTTGAATATACATATGTGTGTGTGTGTGTGATCAATGACAGTAACAAAGTCCACCCCCCCATCCCTAATCCCTGAAGGCCACATCATGTTAAAGGTTCTTCAGTGGGAGATGATGGGGACTCCATCTTGAAACAAATGGAACACATGGATATAATTTTCATATATATATAGATATTAATATACAGTCGGTCCTCCTTATCCACTGGTTTTCTATCCACAGATTCAAGCATCCGCGGATTGAACATATTCCGAGAAAGTATAAATCTGAAATACCAAACCTTGATTTGCCATTTTATATAAGGGACACCATTTTGCTCTGCCATTATGTTTAATGTGACTTGATCATCCACAGATTTTGTTATCCACAGGAGATCCTGGAACCAAACCCCGGCAGATAACAAGGTCCCACTGTATTCCCATTTATCTGCCTCTTTGCAGTGAAGTGAATTACAGTGCGCCTCTGTCATACACGTCATACACATATGCTTGAAGCTGTGCCGGAAAAAAGGCTTGTGTGCCTCAGTAAAAGTAATGGGGTGTGCACACACAGCACCACACTGCGTCCACGAGCCCCATTGTTTCTAATGGGGCTCAAGCTTATGCACTTTTTCTTTTACGTGGGGGGGACGGATCCCCTGCGTAAAAGAAGGGCCCACTGTATTGCTGATCTGAGCATGCATTATTCTTACTTATGAGGTGATCTAGGCAGGGCGACCAGGCGTCCTCCTTATCCTATAGACATGCTCTACATTTCAGCCTTCTGTCCAGGAGGAAGCTGATGAAGAACATACATTTACATTTCTAGGAGCGTTTTTGGCTCCATGCCCTCCATTTTTCTCCAATTCCCTACATTTTGCAGTGCTTTGTTCTCCTTTGCGGCAAGGACATCTGGTCGTTCTGGATTTAGGGATCTTGTGATCAGTACGGGCTTTTTGTTTATAATATTGTTGGGTCTGACCTATTCACAAACATAATGTTTACCTGCTTCCTCCCATATAATTTGCTGTATTTTCTATTAGTACTGAATGCTTCTTCAGGTTGATGAAGCTCCACAAGAAGACAAGTGGTTTTGGGTTTTTTTTTTGCCTTTTTTCTGATCTGATTTAACATTGTACCTGGAATGGGAATGGTTGTGGGGAAGGGGATGAGGTTCTGGAGTTCATCTCTCCCTCTGAGGCTTGGACCAAGGCAGATGGACTGGAGGGAGGGCTCTGTTTCTTAAGGATAGGCCCGATGGTATTGGGAGGCCAGGTGGGCTTGGCCTACCTTCTCTTCCCTCAGAGGCCAGGATGGAGCTATACTTTTATTGATGCAGCCTAAAATCGTATTGTTAGCTGTTATATGACTGCTTAAAATTTGTTATATGTCTGCTTAAAATTTCAGTGGGTCTGAGGTCAGTGTATAGAATTGTAACCTAGGTCAGCCCTAAGCTTTGCTGTTTTACTGGCTAGGGATTATCATTCTTTTAAAATCATATAGCATGATCATAGATTTTGGAAGGCAGGTAGAATTTCTCAAAAACAGCAAGAGAAGGTGTAGTAGAAATCAATCAGCAACCAAATACAGTACTGTATATTAAAGCTGTGTTTGCAGATACTGTTTCAGTTGATGTGCATGCTATGTCAGTGTAGAAAGTTATTTTGCTGCTTATTAAGTAGGGCAGTGGTTTTCATACTCTTTTGAGGCTTGTCAAGGGTTTCATACTGATAATGGCAGGCAGGCTGGTCAAAAGAAGGTTCGTATGCCATTTCTAATATTCTCTGAAGAGTGCAGTCAAGGGAATGTTGGATTAGGTTAGAGGACTCTACAGCTGTTTTGGAGCCCTAGGGGTGCCTGGAAAAATAGCCCAAACTACAACATGCTGATGTTCAATGGTTAGTATACTTGGGCTAGCTAATAAAATCAATAGGAAGAGTGTTCCTTGAGAGCTGGAACTCTGAAGGCCATTTCAGAAGGAGATACAGTACTTGAAAAGTCAGCTTCTTCTCTGCTGCTCCACAGGAATCCTTCTCTGCATGGATTATCCAGAACAAGATTGTTCCGGATCACTACAAATAATTCCATTTATAGGGCTACCATGAAATCTCATATAAAACAGACGTCTTCTTGAAATCTGTCTGCAGTGGATTTTCAGTAATCAAATCAGCTGGCCAACCCAGTGTATTTTGAACGCAAACAAATGCACCAGGAGATTCTACAACATCCTAGCAGGATAGATTGGTCTTGGAATTTGAATTTGAGTTTCTGGAAAGATCTACTCTAGAAACTTGAGATGAGGATGATTGTTTCTAAGATCTTCAGGAACTTGGTTGTGTATCTCGTTGGTAGAGGCAGACCCCAGTTTCCTTGTTGGTTCCTGGGCAGGGTTACCTGGCCTTGGTTGTAAGGAAGGAATTCCAAAAATTAGCAGTGGGTGCTGAAGAGCTTGAGGTAGGTCTCCTTTAATGTCACAACAGCCATTTTTAAAAACTGCCTTTGTGCAACTGGCCAGTTGTATGTTGGGGATGTCAAATCAAGGACAGTGTTTGGGGCTTTACCTCATGGGTCAGAACATTGATGTGGTGACACTCTCAGTCTCTGGTCCTGCGGCATTTAGAAGCTGTAAAATCCTGCAGCAGTTGGCAGTGAAAGGAGCACTGCAGTCAAAATCTAAAGCCACTTAAACCTCCTGGTCTCTGCCAATATTTATTTAATGGAAATGTAGTGAAGTATTACACACAAGACACAGTATAGACAGTGTTGGGGCAGTAAACAGTGTCACTTGATGTTACAGTGCATAAACAAGTTTCCTTTGAGAACACAGTGAAGAATTAGGAGACAATTCTATTTATACTAGTAATGCCCTCCAGCTGAACATGAAAAATGTAGATCTGTCAGCTCTTAATGATACTGATAGCAGAAAGGTCATAAAACATTAGCATAATAAAAGCAATATTGCTTTGCCTGTTTATGCAACACCAAAACTCAGGACTGCCTGGTTTATTGTTCTTTTTAAAGTTGTTGTATGCCTTCACATCATTTCTAATTTACTGCCTGTGTAATAGGTTATCTGTTTAACTGAATTCTAAAATGTTTTTTCCCAAATGGAAAGCTGCATGGAAAATGAAGGCTGGGATTTGGAAATGTAATTAAGAGTGATCTTGGGAGTGGGAGAGGCTGTTCGGCAGATGTCTGCAACCAGCCTTCTGGATATTTAGATTGGCCCCTTCTGCACACATATCTTGTTGGAGGGCTGGTTAAAAAAAAAACCACAGTCAGTATAAAAAATATTCCTATGTTTCACAGAATCATAGAATCATAGAGTTGGAAGAGACCACAAGGACCATCCAGTCCAAGGCCCTGCCCCACAAATTATTCCCTGGCTCTCCTCCTCTAGGGGCATCTGTAGTGGAGAGCTAATACTTGCCCTCAGAGTGGGCCTCATCTCCTGACCATTGTTGTTGTTGTTGTTGTTGTTGTTGTTGTTGTTTGTCTTCAAGGTGTTTCCAAGATATAAAACCCCAAGGCAATCTGGGGTTTTCCAGGTCTGAGAGGAGCTGACTCTTTCAAGATCACCCAGTGGATATCCATGGCTGAGCAGAGAATCAAACCGTGATCATCAGAGATGTAGTCTAGTGCTCAAACCATTGCATTGTGCTGAATCTTTGGCTGGAACTAGGCAAAAGTCTGCCTCAGAGTGATCAGAAATATACTTTCATCTAATTAGATAGATAGATAGATAGATATAGACATTTTCCGAATATAAGTGGACGGTAAAATTAATTTCCAAGCCAACAGAATGGATACAGTCCAGCAATCCGTCATAATGGCTGAGTGGAACCCTCCTCCTATTGAGAGGCAGGCATGACACTATGTGTTTGTTACTGCACACTGTAGAGAGGATGGGAGATGAATTACTGCTGGTATGGCGAACTATAGCAAACAGGATGCAGAGTTGCTTTATTCCCTGAGGCTGAGTCACATAGTATGTTTTAATTTAAAATATAGAGAGTTCAAGTACACTTTAAACTTCCAAGAGGTTTTCACTTAGCCATGAGGATACCTTCAGTTTCATCACTGTCTAAGAGAAGGTTCAGGTGAGGCTGCGTCTATGAAAAATGTCTCTGCAGAGGAATGCTTTATTATGGACAGTCCATGTTTCCTCTCTGTGACGGAGAGATGGATGAAGCAGCTACATTTTGGGCTACAGCCCTGGGATAAAAATATGTCTTCTCTCCACTCAGATTGGTCACACTCTGCAGGAAAAAAATGTTGCCTAGGGCAGCATTGACTTGTACTCTGTGTGCTGTGACTCATTTTTGCAGCATCTGAGGGACAGCAGCCAGCAGCAGTATTGCTCCTGTTTCATAGCTAGTTCAGCAGTTGGGACAGAAGGAATACAATAGCAGTTCATCTGTCCTGTGCATTGATACAGCACCAGTTTTAGACTGATTAATATAAAAAGTTGTTCTGCTTGAGCGTTGGTATCCGTTCTACATTTGTTTCCAGCTTGGTGGCAGACATTTTGTCCAGCAGGTAACTGGTTGTTGCATGCCTTCAAGTCATTTTTGACTTATGGCAGATCTTAAGGTGAACTTATCACGAGGGTTTCTTGGCAGAATTTGTTTATGAGGGGTTCACCCTTGTCTTCCTCTGAGACTGAGAGAGTGTGACTAGCCCAAGTTCACCTAATGGGTTTCCATAGCCGAGCAGGAATTGGAACTCTGGTCTCCCATTGTTTTAATCTCACATCACTGCAGCACTCTAGCTCTTAATCATGATGTTTCTGCCCATGCCTACTTGAGGCATAGGATAATACATGGCTTGAGTCATGTGTTTAGAAGGTCATTTTGTTAAAGTTACTCTGACAGTATGCTTTTTTGCTTCACATAGGTGAAATGCTTATTTTCAGTTAAAGAATAACTAGGCCTTACATTTGTGCCATAATTGTCTTCGTCTATTTCACATGCTTTGCAAATACAGGTTGAATATCTCTTAAATCCAGAATACTCAAAAGTCCAAAATAGTCCATGTGGGTAGCTGAAATACTGATACGCTTTGCTTTCTTGACTGTTCAGAGCACACACATTTTGTTTCATGTGCAGAGTTATGTAAAATATTGTATATAAAATTACCTTCTGGCTATGTTTATAAGGTCAGAGAAGATGGGAGATGAATTACTGTTGGTATGGCAAACAGGATACAGTGTTGCTTTATGAAACGTAAATGAATTTTATGTTTAGACCTGGGACCCATATCCAAGATATCATCTTATGCAAATATTCCAAAATGTGGGGAAGAAAATCCAAAACCAAAACACTTCTGGTCCCAATTAATTCGGATAACGGAGCCTCCCCTGAAGAAATATTCAAATGAAGTTATAGTTTCAGATAGATTAATACAGCTGCGTCACAAGCCAGCCCTGGGCAGACTGGCTTCCATGTGACAGAAGAGGTGGTGATCCTCTTCTACAGAACCTGCAAGGGCTTTGGAGCCCAGATCTGCATTTACTGTGCCCTAATTATTCTTGGATAGAGAGGACCTTACTACCATGCTAATACATGTTTTTTTTTTAAAGGATCCATATTTTCCAGGGTTATTTGTACTACCTCCCATTGTACTACTGGGCTTATTCATAGAATCATACAGTGGAAGAGACCACAAGGGCTATCCAGTCCAACCCCCCTCCATGCAGGAACTCACAATCAAAGCATCCCCAAGGTTCTGGTTCTAACCCTTAAAATTTTTCCTGATTTGAGACCACCTCTCTCTGTATGTATATAGATACTGTGTTTCATATTCCCGTTTGATATAGGACAGGAGAATCTTGGCTGCTAAGATAAGTCCATTGTGGTGAGTGTCCCACAGAGGAGCAGTCTTTCTCCTTCAGTTGCTTTTAATGATAGCTATAAATGCCTAAAGGTTGAGCTAAAGTCACTGAATGTTTTTGCTTTTTGATGGTGGTATGTGTCTGTTGTATGTTTTGAGTATGTGTTTTGAGAGCCCTGGTAGTGCAGTAATTAAATGCCTGTACTGTAGCCACTCACTCACAAACCATAATATGGTGAGTTAAATACCAGACAGGGCTCAGGTTCAATTCAGCCTGCCATCCTTCTGAGGTCGCTAAAATGACTACCCAGCAGTTAGCTTATAGTTGTAAACCCCTTAGAGATTGCTTAGGTGGTATAAAGTGGCATATAAATCAAGCTGTTATTTCTATTTTGCTTTTTCGGGTTTTATTTTGTTGTTTCTTATAATGCTTTGTCTGGTTTAACCTGTACCAAGCTTGCCTAATATAGACTATAAAATACTTTTAAATAAATATCTCTATCTCCCCTGAATGAATTTTGATAATTGGCTGCTGTTTAGTGGAAAGGTAGAATAGTATCATAGAATCATAGAGTTGGAAGAGACCGCAAGTGCCATCCAGTCCAACCCCCTGCCATGGAGGAAATTACAATCAAAGCATCCCTGACAGATGGCCTTCTAGCCTTTGTTTAAAGACTTCCAAGGAGGGAGACTCCACTACACTCCGAGGGAATGTGTTCCACTGTCAAACAGCTCTTACTGTCAGGATGTTCTTCCTAATGTTAAGGTGGAATCTCTTTTCCTGTAGCTTGCATCCATTGTTCTGGGTCCTATTCTCAGGAGCAGCTGAAAACAAGCTTGCTCCCTCCTCAATATGACATCCCTTCAAATATTTAAACAGGGCTATCATATCACCTCTTAACTTTCTCTTCTCCAGGCTAAACATCCCCAGATCCCTAAGTCATTCCTTATAGGATATGGTTTCCAGACCTTTCACCATTTTAGTCACCCTCCTTTGGATACGCTCCAGTTTCTCAATATCTGTTTTGAATTGTGATGCCCAGAACTGGACAAAATATTCCAGGTGGGGCCTGACCAAAGCAGAATGGAGTGGCACCATTACTTCCCTTGATCTAGACACTATACTTTTATTGATGCAACCTAAAATCGCATTGGCCTTGTTAGCTGCTGCATTGCATTGTTGACTCATGTTCAACTTGTGGTCTACTTGGACTCCTAGATCATTTTCATATGTAGTTTCATTCAGCCAGGTGTCCCCCATCCTATATCTGTGCATTTTATTTTTCTGCCCTAAGTGCAGTACCTTACATTTCTCCGTGTTGAATTTCATTTTGTTAGCTTTGGCCCAGCTTTCGAGTCTATTCGAAAGTCGCCCTCCAACTCCAAGCTGTTTTGGATGAAATGGATTATCTGGACCCATTTCAAACCGGCTTTAGGACGGGATACGGTGTTGAGACAGCCATGGTCACCTTAGTTGATCACATCTGTCTGGGTATCGATGAGGGAAGTGTGACCTTGTTGGTGCTCTTGGACATCTCAGTGGCTTTCGATACCATTGACCATGGTATCCTTCTGGAACGCCTGAGGGAGTTAGGTATTGGAGGCACTGTGCCCCAGTGGCTCCATTCCTACCTATCAGGCAGATTCCAGATGGTGATGCTGGGGGACAGCTGCTCTTCTAAGAGACAGATGACATCTGGTGTCCCTCAGGGCACCATTCTGTCCCCCATGCTGTTTAACATTTACATGAAACCGCTGGGAGAGATCATCCGGAGACCTGGGGCGCGGTGTTATCAGTATGCTGATGACACCCAAATCTATTTCTCTATATCTCTGACTGCTGCAGTGACTAAGGAAGGCATCTCTTCTCTGGACACCTGTCTTGAGTCGGTAATGGGCTGGATGAGCCTGGAAGTACTTGAGAGGGGCAGTATACAAGAAAGATCTTTGCTGGGAGTTGAAGTTTTAATAGCCTGATGTTATGTTGAAGTTCAACATCTGTGACAGCTCTGAATATGCTTGAAATCTTAGAAATAGAATATTATCTGCAGCAAGCTTTTCACCGTTAGTTAAAGCTTGAATGGGGAAGCAGAAGGAAGCTCCTCTTTTAAGTGCTGCGGAAGTGCTTGTGTGAATATTAAAGACTTGAGGGTTATATTCTCATTACATTATAAGGATCAGATGAAAAATGGCAGTGGAGGGTGTGTGTGTTTGCATAAAGTGGTGTATTAGTTGATTGATTCAGATTGTAGTGTCTCTACAGATGTCAATAACATAGTACCATATTGTTGTTGTGGTGGTGTGCCTTCAAATTTTTATTTGAAAGATGACTTAAGGTGAACTTAATAAGTTCACCTGGTTTTTCTAGACAAGATTTCAGAGAATCATAGAGTTGGAAGAGACCAAAAGGGCCATCCAGTCCAACTCCTGGTTCCATTTTCAGGAGTGATACAGTTCTGGTCTGTTGGATGATCATGATCACAAGGTCATTTGATGTATTTATTTTATTTTATTTGTATGCTACCTTTGATTTTAGAAGGCACTCAAGGCGGCTCACAGACAACCCCTCCATAACAGTAAAACTTAAAACAATTAAAATCATCTAAAACAGTATAAAATTACATAAAATATACAAAAGTTGAAAGGCATGACTAAAATAAATGTTGAAGCTGGCAGACACCAGGCTTCTGAGACCCACTTTATTTCTTTATTGAAACCTTGAGGTCAGTCCTTATAAAAAAAGAAGTGGTTTGCCCAGGATCATGAAAATTTTACTGCTAATTGTTTTTAAACAGTAAAATGTGTTGCTTACCAGATGTGTTTTGTCATAGCTGTATTAAGGAGTGATTTCCCAACACCATTTTCACTTTGGAAAACAATACCGCACTTACAATAGTCCACAAGAAGCTTGATTTTTCTGTATCAAATTATTGCTTACATAAAGATAGCTGTATTTCTGTGATGTAGCAGATAGAGCACTT
Source organism: Sceloporus undulatus (assembly GCF_019175285.1). Taxonomy (NCBI): domain Eukaryota; kingdom Metazoa; phylum Chordata; class Lepidosauria; order Squamata; family Phrynosomatidae; genus Sceloporus; species Sceloporus undulatus. The sequence goes on along the minus strand of NC_056524.1, from coordinate 142,521,880 downwards.
GCTAGGTGAAATTATTCTTTAGACTTCTGGTAGAAAGAAAACTATGGGCTAAAATGGTTGCTATACTGAACTATGCTAAGTGAATTGGACTTCTTAAGTCAGCATTTGTTAAAGTTCATTTAGGCCCGTTCCGCATGGGCGGAAAGTATGTGTTCGGCACATACTAGGGTTAGAAAGGGGCGTCCTTTCTGGACGCCCCTAACCCTAGTACACACCGAGCACGTACAAAATGGGGGCGCCCATTCTACATGGATGCTGCCATTTTGGCGCCTTGCGGCGTCATTTCTGTGCTGCAAAAAGAACCCACTTTTTGCGGGTTCTTTTTACTGCATCCGGGAATCACGCGGTTTGTCCGCTGCGGTTCCCTGACGCAGCAACCACCGGCGTCGGCAGAGCCCCCTTTTTGGGCACTCTGTAAAGCACTTAAGTTAATTTCTGTGAGTCTAATCTGGGACTAATAGTTGAGTGTAGCACTCAGAATGGAAATAATTTTTGTAAATAAGCCCACAAAATGTATTAGTTTGCCCTTAAAAAAGCCTGGGCTCATAGCATGAAAGTGGAGGATTGCATGACACGTTAGAGATGCTTAAATACACATTGCACAATTACCTGCTTGTGTTACACTGACTCTCCAAAGATATGCCTCACCTTCAGGTTTTGTTGACAATGTCCATAGTAGGTCAAGATAAGTTCAGCTGGTTAAAAAAAGCACAGGAGCAATAAAGAAGTCCTGTTCAATGGGAACAAAGTGAGTGGAGAAGTGATAAGATAGCTTACATACTTGTTTTCATACCAGCTAGATGATTAGTACAAATATTGCTTGGCCTGTTCTTGAACATGTACTTCCTTCTTACATAATGATTCCCAATGTCTTTGTGGCTGTCCTTTTTAGATTTAACTAACCTGATGTTTGTTTTGTATTGTGCTAAAAAGATTTCCCAGCATTTTTATTGTTGTTATTCTACTCACGGCAAGTGTGGTGTCAGAAAACAGATTCCCGGCTACTACTTCACTCACCCTTCCCTCAGTTTTATTTGCCTTTTTCTTTTCAAGAGCAGGAGCAATAGCCAGTGTGTGTGTGTGTTTTCCTTTAAGTCGTTTTCAACTTACGATGACTCTGTCTATTCTATTTTTAATGATTGGTTGTTCCCTTTTTTGTTAGTTAAATGTCTGATAAACCCCAAACGGGTCCTTTGGGCCTGCCTCAGTGAAGTGCGCTTCAGGAGAAATTCATTGAAGCAACTCATCAGTTCCTAGACGTCAGGTCAAAACATGTTGCTGTGCCCAGCTCCATACCATATCAGCCATTTTCAATAAAATGCTTTTATAGAATATAAAATGAAAATGTATTTAAGATGTAATATACACATAACTAGGGTATGTCACTTTTATGTGATGCACATGGAAGCTGTGGACATATTTTCTAAGTGTTTTTCAATATATGTTTCGCAAATACAGACTATTTAAAAAAAAACAGTAATAGAAATGACAAAACAATTCCATAGAGAAAAAAATTACTACAGTTTGCTTGGTGCTATTACCATTTATTCTTTGTTCAAAATTGTTTCTCAGTAAACTTAAGTATTTCAGATTCGTATTAAAGCTGCAAACAAAAATGTGGGTATTGCATTGCTTCAGGACCACCAGTAACGTACAATGGGGTTGGACCGGATGGCCCTTGTGGTCCCTTCCAACTCTACGATTCTGTGATATGCTGGAAGCTGCACATGGCGTGCCCGCATATAACGTGGGAGCACTGTATTCATTTTTTATATTTTAATTTTAATCCCATGCTAAGTAGAGTAACCAGATGGTTGAAATAATAACATTCATTTGAGAGGCGGCATAACTGGAATATAAGTTGTATTTGTTTTGTCACTAATATTATATAATTACAGTCAAATTTTGCTTTAAACTGCCTATTTAATGCTATACTAGTTTTTTGTCTACTCTTTGTGAAACCAAATTCCTCCGTTTTGGTTTACTGTTTGGAGACAGTTTGTATCATACTGAAACATATGCTAGAGAGCATCAAAATGAACAGCAAGGATAAATTAGGTTGAAACCTAGAAAATAAGGTCTCAGTATTAACTCCTCAATGTGAAATGATTTTGCCAACAAAGCTTGACTGTTTCAACACTTAAATGAAGGAGACCTTTTTATGTTGTGTGTCTTCAAGTTATTTAAGACATAAGGTGACGCTAAGATGAGGTTTTTGAGGGCTGAGAGTGTGTGACTTCTCACCCAGTGGGTTTCCATTGTTGAGTGTGGAATCAAACCCTGATCTCCCTAGTCCTAGTCCAATGCTCAAACCCCTGTAGCACATTGCCATTTGTTTCAACCTAATATATAAGCCCAAAGAATTTAGTAAAGAGTAAAATATTGTACTACCCTGTGGGAAACCAAGTGAGTCATGGAGCTCTATTCCTCCTCCACCATCCCACTTCTGTTCCAGTTGTGCTACAGGGATGGAGCACTCCATCTTTCTCCACCAGTCCTTTCCTTAGCTTCTGTGGACTTCTTGCTCTTTCCTTTCCTTAAAAATGCTTTGTGCTAGGCAAGTGCTTGAACACAAAGCCAAATTGAGTATATCTGTTCTGATTTGCTTTTAGGGTTCTTTTTAAATGTCTGTTTTTCTAATTCGAGGTGGGTGGTATTCAGAGCTCTTTGCCACTATTACTGAGTTTGACTGCCAAGAAAACCACATTATTTACAATCAGTACAGGCAGCATATAACCCTTGTATTTCCATTTTTTTCTTTCGGAAAGAGAAGGAGACGCTCTGCCCTGCAGCTCAGCAAAATCCTGTAATGCGGGGGGGGGGGGGGGGGGGGGTATTGCTCACGCTGAATTTGTCTTTGCATTGCTATATGTGTCACCTTTGTACACTGGGGACTCAGGACAATTAGCATAGTAACATTAAACAGCTTTTGCAATAAAATATAAAATGATTACCAGATAAATTTAGCTTTCCTGCTTGGCTGGGTAATGGCATAACGCAGCAGTAGAATGCATGTTTTGCATGAAAAAGAGTCCCTTGCATCTCCTGGTAGGGCTGTGTTGTTGTTGTTGTTGTTGTTGTTGTTGTGTGTTTTCAAATCATTTCCAAATTATGGTGACCCTAAGATGAAGCTTTTCTTGGCAAGATTTGTTCAGAGGAGCTTTGCCATTGCCTTCCTTTGAGGGTGAGAGAGAGTAACTTGCCCAGGGTAGTACTATCTAAAATACCAGGGAACCCAGCCAGTGGAGACAATGTGGAGGTAGATGGACCAGTGGTCTGACAGGCCGACTTTTGTTTCTGTGTACCTCTGGCCAACATACTTAGTAAGTACATGGCCTACTCTAGTAAGTTATCACTTTGTAAACATTTGTTTGAATCCACTTCCTTTTCTTTGTTGAGCAAGAAAGTACTGTGCATTTGACACAAGAATGCCTGTAGCGTTTTAATCACAGAAAGCTTTGTATTGTTACTGCTTGTAGAGAACTGTAATATGCTCAGATGGCATTGTAGATAAGAATGGGGTGGGGAGTTGTTTTAAACAGTAATTTTGAAACTCTCCCCTCTCCTCTAACACCCCCCCCCCCCCAATTCTAACCAACTGTACTGTGGTGTTATTCTACTGGAAACATTGCTGCCACAAATAGCGGGTTTAGCCAGGGGGAGATGAATCACAGTGAAAGCTTTACTAAAAAAGAAAAAAAGGAAGAAGTTAATGTCTCAAGAAGAGAAAAATGCATCCCTCTCAAATTAGATAAATCAACCCTGAGAAGCGTTCTGAATATGCCATTTAGAATCAGAAGTGCAAAACACAATGGGAGTGCTCAGCTTTTTGCTTTCTGAAGAGCTAACTAGGGTTTGACCATGTAAGAATAGTGTTGTTCATGGAGTGAATATGCAAGTTTTGATGCAGGCGCTGCTGCTTATTCTCAGGCTAATGGACTTCATTCCATTTATCAGCACTCCTCCATGAACAGTTATGGAAGCTCAGGCTCTCTCATTCAACTGGGAAACTGTTAGTACATCTGCATGTGTGGAAACCTTCTCCAGTGGTAGGAAACATCCCCCCCCACATCATCTGGTTTGCACAATAGACAGGGACCGAATCCCCATACTTGAAACAGCTGCTGGGCAAAATATTATGCCTAAGAGGTATGATTTTAGTATTACATTTTAAAACTAAACAATAATTTAAAAACTCTGTGGGTTCCCTCTGTTTGGTTCTAAAACTTGGTGCAAATTTTACCAGCCCAGAAGTAAATACAGTGGAGCCTTATCTTATGCGGGGGATCTGTTCCGTACTCCCCTTGCGTAAGCTAAAAAACATGTATACTTTAGCCCCATTCAGTATAATGGGGGCTAGGCATGGTAGCGCACACCCCCATGGGCACGCACACCATTCTTTGTATTGATGCATGGCTTCAGCATAAGCTGAAAGCCACATATAGTGCACCCACGTATGGCACAGGCGCACTAAAAGCCAGCTAAGACAAAATAACTATTGTAACTATGTCAAGATGTGTCTGTTTATCGGCCCAACCTCTGTTTATTTATTTAATTTGCTCCACATCTTTCTCCCAGAAAAGGACCTAAAACAGCTTACAATAATTTAAAACAAAAATTCAGCTAAAATATTATTTTATAAAAGTAATCAACAACAATTTTGTTTAAAAAGTACATGACTAAAAACAAATAGTTATAATTTTGCCTTCAAGTTAGTTCCAACTTGCTGCAACTAGTTATTTTTCTTTATTTAGAGTATTTATATCCGTTTTTCAGTCACAAAGGCTCTCAGAGTGGCTTATAGATCACTAATTTGACAATTCTCTTCCCTCAGGCTAGCAATCTAGAAAACACAACACAGAAGGAGAAGGGAATGACAGTGGGAAATGGGATCAAGTTCAGCAGACACTGCCACTTCTTCTTTTCAAGGCCAGCGTGGTAGCAGCCACGATGGGGAGAGGGCCCTCCATCTTCCTCTAGGCCTAGGCATGGTGGAGCTGTGCCTACCTCTCCTTCTTTTCCTCCAAGGACAGGATGGTCTTAAGATTTTATTGGCAAGATTTGTTCAGAGGGGGTTTGCCTTTACCATCCTTTTTGGCTGAGAGAGTATGACTTGCTCAAAAGTCACCCAGTGGGTTTTCATATCTGAGGGGGGCTTTGAAACCAGATCTTCAGAGGCGACATCCAGTATTCAAACCATTACACCATGCTGGTTCTAAAAACTATTTATAACACATTTTAAACATTTTTTAAAAAATTGAAAGCACTGCATGCCACTTTCAAACACCCTTCTGCCATCTAATTTAATAATCAAAGGCCTGTCTAAATGAAAAAGTATTTGTCTGGTGACAGAGAGCAGAAAGGGAGCCAAGTGAACCTCCTATGGGAGCGAGTTCCACAGTTGCAGAGCAACTATTTGGGGGCTTTCTTCTGTGTTCCCACTAAATATGCCTGTGATGGTGGTGGGACTGAGATAAAGCCCTCCCTGAAGATTTTAAAACTTGGCCACTTGGTATAGTCGTCCCTCATTATTCATGGGGGATCTGTTGCGGACCCACCCCCAGATACCAAAGTCCATGGATGCTCAAGTCCATCTTATTCTTAATGGCAACATGGCCACGTGGCTGTGCTGCCATTGGGCACAACGGAACTTCAATGGCAGCATGTGCACATGTCCATGACATTAGGGTCAGCCTTAGTTGTCCCGACTGGTGGCATGGGTATACAGCTGTGCCACCATTAGGAAAAACAAAACTTATTGTCCCTTATCACAGTGCAGCCATGTGCATGTGCCACCACTGGGGACAGCAAGGTGTGTCCCTTAATGGCAGCATGGCCACATGCACATGCTGCCAATGGGGAAATGTGGGCATACCGTCCGTGGATGCTTGTATCTGCGGATGTGGAGGGAAGACTGTATAGGGAGACAGGATCTTTTACAGTCTTAACAACAGGGGAAGATTGTCTTCCCTTTCTTGTCCTTTGCCAATATCTTTTGGATATTTAGTTGAAAAAATTGGGAATGAAGCCAGAATAGACTTGGGAAAAACTTTCTACAATATGACTGTACTTCAGCTAAAACATAAATACAAGCAGCATGATTCATGCTTTATAAGTTCCATATCTGTACTTTAAATGTGTACAAATAAAACAGACCTGGATTTGAATATTTAAGATGGCCAATGGATACTTACAGTTGTATCAATTCTAGATTATGCAGTGTTTGAGATTTACTGTAATATGGTGAGATAAATGCCTGTCATGTCCTAGGTAGAAGAAATCTTACAGTAGAATTTACCTACATGCCATTTTTGTTATTTCACATATTCTTATTTCAAATATTTTCTTATTTGCTTCACAAAAATATGTATCTGATAGTGAGGGCTGTTGAGCACTGAGTAAAAGGATGTTAGCATAGAATACTCTGCAAATGTGTAAATTGTTGGTTTATGATGTTAAGCAACATCAGTCTTCTGAAGTTGAGATTGAATTTAAAGTTCACATGCTCATCCACTTAATATACAGGAAAATATGTCAGTTGACAGAACAAACAAGGAACAATAGTTACAAACTCCTGTAGCTTCTGGAAATATTTGCTAGGAAAGCTGATGTCTGGAGCACTTTAAGAGAGCAAGCTAGAATAACAAAGTCATCCAGCTGTAGTTGTGCAAAGCAGTCAAGGAGAAATTAATGATAAATGAGTAGCCTAGATGAAGTTGTGAGGAGGGCATTACCTAGACAAAATCCAGAGATCACAGGGGATGTATTTACAAGACCTGCCTGAGTGTTCTAAATCCATTTGGTGCTATTAATTTATAAATGTTTGAATACCTTCAGCTAAATATAAAATTGTATTGATTAATTGCATCTCAATATGAAGGCTTTTTTTAACCAAGGGCAGTGCCCACAGGGAACTTTATGAGGGGCAATTATCGTGATTTTGTGTGCAGTATAACATTTTTTAGAAGTGTGACAATTAAACTACTTTTTACATTATTATCTCTTCAATTCATACTCTTGCTGGCATGTAATTTATAGGGTTACTCATGAGTTTTGTGCTTTTTTGGCATTCGTATATTTTTCAGAAGAAGGAGAATTCAAGCATTTGTTTTGAGGAAAAAAAGAAAAATTAAAGAATTACATGGACTTTGCAAACAGATGTTAGAAAATGAAAGGTAGGTCAAATGTTGGGCCTACAACATTGTGGACTTGTAGAGGAATGCATTGAGAAATTCATTTATAGTCATCTATAAAGATATAGCATGCAGATTTTTAATTTTAAATTGTATATTTCAGCCCATCCAGATGTGTGTTGCTATGCTTTGGCCAAATACAGAGAAAGTTAGTTGTGCCCAAATTTCAAAGAAATCAATGAGTGATTTAGTTGTCAAAAAAATTACATTCACATTGGTATTAGTATTTTATTGTAACTAAGGTTCTCTGGATTTATGCCATGTTTTAAAAGATATGAAATATATAATGGATGCAATTGTTTTTCTTTTTTTTTATTGTTAAAAGTGTAAAGATAGGGATTGAAGCACATCTATGTTTCTTAAAAGACTTCTGAGTAGTTTTATCGAGGTGTGATGATGGTTTTGTTTGTGAATTCAAGGCTTTGATGATTTAATTCCTCTGTAGTTTACCAAACAATAAGGCCATTGATATGTGTTCACACCCTGGATTGCTGATTTGTAATGCTATGACTGCAAAGGAGAATGAGAGTGGGACTTGTCCTACCTTGTACTCTAATCTTTTACTAAATAAAGAAATAAACTGAATTGGTTTCATGTTTCAACACTTGGATCAGTTGCTTCTATTTCTTGATATAGGCAACTACTTCAAATAGGAAGACAGTATGTTCATGTCACTGATGTTCTTAATTAAACTGCTTGAAAAGACTCTTTTACAGCTGTAAGATAAAGCATATTTCTGTAAAATGATGACTAAAGTCATTCTACACAGGTTAATATTTTGAGTTTTTGATCAAATTTTAGTTCCCTGTACAAAAATTGCTGCTGGTGACAGCACTGGTAAATAGCTTTGTACATCTATCAATTCAGAAAGTGTTTAGGCTTGCTATGAAATCATTTGCAGGTGAAGGGTAGCTGTTTTCTCTGTAGTAGCCTCCAAAGATAGCCTGACAGAAATATTTCATAATCTTAATGCTTCAAGTTAAGACTAGGTAGCTAAATTTCTTATATGAGTACCAAGCATCCTAAATACACCAGCACAGAATACAGGTTCAGTCTCCCTTATCCAGAATTCCAAAGTCTGAAATATTCCTAAACTCAAAATTATCCACATGGGTCTTAGATAGTAACACCATTTGTGTACACAAACTTGTTTCATGAAAACAATTATTAAAAATATTGTGTATAAAATTAACTTCAGGCTATATATATATGGTGTAGATGAAATATAAATGAATTTCATGTTTTGGCTTGGATCCCATCTTGATAATATCTCATTATGTATATGCAAATATTCCAAAATCCAAAAAACTCAAAAATCTCAAACACTTCTGGCCCCAAACGTTTCGGATAAGTGAGAGAATCAACCTGAAATGTGGTCTTGGTCAAATGTTTCCCATGGATCATGTGTTTTCATGGGAGAGAGTGTTATCTCTTTTGACAGTGGCAATCTGTATAGTAAAAGCTACTAAATTATTGAATTGTTAAATTGAAAAAAAAATCAAAATACATTTGGAAAACTTTAAGGGCTTCATCCTGTGAATTCAAAATAAAGGCTTCTCAGTGGATCTTTTGTATATACAGCTGCAGTAATCTTTCTTGCTCTGTTTATCTTAGGTGTCTGTTACAAATATGGCAAAGGCAGACTTCCCAATTCTTGAGCTGCATTTCAGAACCTTTGCAACATGTACAGTGGTACCTCGGGATACGAATTACCCAGGTTACGAATTTTTCGGGATACGAATAAATCCCATAGGGATTTATTGTTTCGGGTTATGAAGGTTTTTTCGGGTTACGAAAAAACCCAAATGGAGCCGCGGCAGAGCCGCGGCTTTTTTTCCCATTAGCGCCTATGGCAATTCGGGTTACCAAGGTTTTTCGGGTTACGAAATTAGCCGCGGAACGAATTAATTTCGTAACCCGAGGCACCACTGTATAGTGATCTGCTACTGAATTTAATATATTTATTAAATAATTTTGTGCACCATTTTTTTCACTGCTAAAAGTCTATTCCCCCCTCCAAGTACATTTAATGCCTCCAAAATACATTGCAGTACTTTACAGATAACATATAGCAAATGTCACTGTCAGTTGTCACCATAGCCCACTCCTCTTGGTGAGCCCATTCTTGACTAATCTATGCAGCAGTTCCTGTTTTGCCTCACCTCCCTTTCTGCTTTCCTTCTAGAAGAGGCAATCAAATGCATCAGAAAAGTTCTTCAAGCAAAAACAAATAATTTTGAGGCAGAGAGTAGTTGGTTAGCCCTCCGTATCTTTGTGTTCTGCAGATTGCAGTGGAATGTTAATGGCAACCTGCAGTTGGATAGATTCAGTGAGAGCTTTTCAGTCTGAACCTCCAGGCTTTTGCAGGTGTTATCAGACCTTTAATGTTGTCTTACTGTATTTTTTGTGTTTTTTTTAATTTTTAGTAAAAAATTGAACCTGACCAAGATACAGAGATTGCAGTGACTAAGAAGTTTTAAAGCTTTGGTTCAAGATTGCAGGAGACTGAACAAAAAGTTAAAGACATGAGAAGGAGGATCAAATGACAGGTTGCTGTATTGCCTTCCAGGCTGAAGATTGTAAATAGCTGAGAAGTTGAATTAATGACACAGAAACTGAAACCCAATTTAAGAAATGTCAGGTTGGTAGGAGTTCTTGGAACTCTTGAATTAGCATACAAACATTTTTAATCAACTTTGAGTTTGTATTCAATGAAATGTGTGTCTGAACATTGAACTCTAATTTGTGTTGGTGGGTAAAGGTCTTTGTTTTATCTTGGAGTTTTGAGGGTTTTAAGACCACATGTTTGGACTTTTTAGTATTTCGGTCTTTTTAGATGCAAAATGGAACAACAGGAGTTTCCTGTTATGTCTTTGCATATGGCAGTGGTGATTTTTAAACCACAGTTTGATAAGCCAGAATCAAACTGTGGTTTATCAGTTCCTTGAGCTGAAATGTAAAGAGGAGCTGTAGCTAATTTAAAACTGGAAAAGTGTGCTTAAATTCTTATATTTGTGCTAGAAGGCAGGGAAGTGTAAATAAGTGTAAGTTTGTACAGTTCATTCATTTAATGCTAAACCGTATATATTGCTGCATTTGAACTGGCTATATGAATTAACTTTTCTACATAATGAAAGAAAGAACCAGCTGTTTCTAAATGGCTTAGTTTTCTGCAGAAACCCTGTCTTTTTAGGAAAGAAGGCATGAAGGATTATTTGCTGAGATTCTTATCATACTAAATTTTGGACTTCTTTACTAATTCTGCATCATTTTCTGTGCTTGCATAAAATTGCAGCTATGCACAGCCTGGCTGTAGCTTTCCAACTTATAAAATGCAGAGGTATTCATTCCTAGTGTAACTAGGTACACTGAGTGGAAAAGTTTTGATTCAGAGTAGAAATGTTTTTGGGGTTCCCTTTTGAAAATGCACCTGACTGCTGAGAATGAAACATAGGCCTGTTACAGACTGCCAAAATAAAGCTGCTTCTGGTCTCTTTGGAGGTATGCTGTTTAAATGATGCATGGGTCCTATGAGTCCGGAGGTCGCTCCAAAGCCACACTCCATTCCTAAGCGCTGGAGTGCAGCTTTGGTGCAGCTTCCGGATTCTTAGGATGCATGCAGCTTTATTTTGGCAGTCTGTAACAGGCCATAGAGACATGACTCCAGTTTTGAAGGGCGGTGAAAAAGAGCTCTGAAACACTCCCAAACACTTTCTAAGGACAATGGGTACAATTTTTCCATTTTTTTGCAGACATCTCTTTTAGGCCCAGGATAGGCTCCCCCTCCCCCCTAACTAGAAGTGAACTGGAATGTTTGGGGTTGCAAATATATATTTTAAAATGGTTGTCTGGGGTGGCGGCCCTCCAAGGTGCTTGGAGAGCTAATGTAACCCCTGACAGTTGCTCACCCCTCGCTTAAGCCTACCTAAGAGCCCCTGATTCACAGCTCCTTTTCCCATTGAGTAATTGAATCTGATGTTGTATTCTGAATAAGCTGACATGGCGTTTACAAGTGATTCCTTCATGATTACTGTCATAGCTGAACTCCAGCCATGAAAGAGACTCTGGATTAGTGGCTAGGGAAACACTGTGTCACTTAAGTCTTCTTCCAGGCAGTCCAAAAAGAAGGATGCAAAAGAAAATGAAGAACTGGGGGAGAGGAAGTGGGCACAGAAGGAGTGACTGGAGAAATAAAAGAAGAAATTACTGAGTAGAGTTGACAGGAAAAGAGGAGTTTGAGTTAGAAGATTTAAATAAAAAGAAAACAAAGGATAGAGAGAAATAATGATGCTTTAGAGGGGGATTGTACTAAGGAGAATGATGCAGAAAAAAACAATCCACTAAGTTGTATTTAAAAAAAATCACAATTTCCCTCCATGTTTACTTCCACTAGTACTTTAGAGCATGCTGGCAATCTGAGGCGGGGGGGGGGGCAATGCTTCCAGTTTTCAGAAGTCTCCTTTTATAGTATCACTGAGGTGGTTGGTTGTGATGTAAGAAGTAGTGGCAGCCAGTTCCTACATGTAGAGCCAACATAGAGAGGATAGGAACATGTTTACTGCTCTCTTGAGTAACTGAGGTGTCAGCCTAATTTTTAAATCACCAGTGATGATTGGTGAATCTGGGTTTTTCCATCTTTGGCTACTTCTTTTTGAGAAGACAAATGGAGGGAGAAAATAAATCTGGGAGAATAAGGATGGGCTAGATCACACTGCGATATGAAGAGCTACTCAGTGAGCTTCTTCATATTTTAGTTGTGATTTGGAATTTTACTTATTATGGAAGCCTGGTCAGCTACCTGCTATATGATTGGTGTTAAATCAGTGGGATACCCGTCACACCACCATCTGCTTTTTGCTCATGCAGTAGTGAGGAAAGATTGGGTGGGATTCATTGGAGAAAGGAGACTGACTGTATGTTGAGATATAAGATAGACATCAGTTTAAATGTTGCGTATTAAAAATGATGCTATGTTTCAAGCTGAGTTTAAAAGTGAGCTCTGAAATTGAAAATAGTGAAGTTCTTCATATGCTCCATTAGGTAGTAGGTGCTATCTGGTTATCTCAGTTCTGTTTGTGGTTAAGGAATTACATACATATTTATAATTTCAGAGTGAAGCCCAAAATGTTTTGTTCCTATTAAAAGAAAAGGAAACCTCTGAATTATCAACAAAACTGCCCTTCCTCCAGCTGAAGAAGGTTCCTGTGCTCTTGCAGCTTCTAAACACTGCAGGAAGTCAAGATGCAAATTAGAAGTGTAATTATAGATACGGCTTGTATTTTATGTGTTGTTGTTGGTTTTTGTTAGCCACTGATCTGGGCTTTCATTTTAAATGTTGTCAGTGTTGCCTAGGCCCTTAGGTTAAGAAAAGTGTGTCTCCATTTTTATTTCTGAGCTCTGCTTATTCCTGGCCAGTAACACTGTGCCAATTCGTTAGCAAGCAGCAACGCATACGTCAGCCCTGCTTTTAGAGGCTTTCAGAATTCAGTTGTATTATGTTTTGAGCATGGGATAAGAACAAAAAAGTGTGTTGATTTCCATTAGATCCATGTGTTTAGACAGTGCTAGCCCAGACTTTGTGGATGTGCTTCACTTCTGTGCTGCTGCTTATCTCACAAATCTTTGTGGGGAGTACTCATTTTCATTTCACCAGAGTAACCATGAACAACACTCAGATGTAATGATGATATAATTAGAGGGGTCTTTGTCGAAGGATTTGGGGAATTGTGGCTTCTGTTTATGCAAACCATACTAATTATTTATAAAAAGCAGTTAATCAAAGCTTGCAAAGAGAAATGGGAGCACAAAGACTGAGAGCTACAATGCTTTACCTCCATTTTCAAGGCTCACCTCATTCCTGTTTCCATCTCCTTGGCAATCAAGGACATCAACAAGAGTGGCATTGGTTGCTGTCTGAACTTTAGGAAAGGTTGGGTATGAAAGAAAACAAATCTCCTCCGACTCCTTTTCTTTCTTGCAGGAAAAACAGTAGGACAGAAGATTGATGGGATAGTGTGGAGATGGAGAGATCTCTCCTCTGGTCCTCCATTCAGTAACTGGAATCACTTTCATAGCTGCTGTAGTCACCATTGGAAAAGGATTTGGGGTCAGGCCCAGTACTAAGCCTGTTGTAAAGCCTATGGCTTCCAATGGGATTTCAGTGACCTGGCAATGAAAAAACAAGAGACGAGGCTCTTCCCTGGTGGATCTTATGTTTTGTTGTTGTTTTTTTAGGCCTAGCATCCTTTAAAACATGGAGACACCAGTTTTCCAACCTGCATTGCATGCTTCATTGCACCTAGCAATGTTGGTGAAGAGCGAGTACACTTGAGTTTGGGATAGGATAGGACTTGCCCCCCTTCGCCCCCAGCATATAGCAATAATATAATAATAAAAATATTTATTTATATCCCGCCTCTTGTGTTTTGAGGGTCAAGGCGGGTAACAGCAAAGTTTATAAAATATGCAACAATAAAAGCAACATCCCCACAAGACCCCAGCCCAATCCTCCCTCCCACCAACCCTCCCTTGTGGGCCCTCAAGTCTTGTTCTTTCCAGTCTGGTGCAATGCATGTACAACTGTGATGGCATGGCCACATGCATGTGCTGCTATTGGGGAGAACAGAGTGGGGCCATCCATGGATATGCCAATCCATGGATGGCAAGCCTGCAGTTGGGAAGGCCTGACTGTATTAACCTACATAGATTCAGATAAACTTAAAAAAGAAATAAGGAAAAGATACAGGGATCTTTGAGAATTTCCATTTGAAAAAAATCTTGACATTTAACTAGAGGCCATGAACATACTGTGGTATAATTTTGTGGTATAATATGAATCATTTTTTAAAAAGTGATTAGGTATTATATCAAGATAATAATATCAAGATGGAAGCCAGTGTAGTGCAGTGGTTTGAGTGTTGGACTATAACTCTGGAGACTAGGGTTTGAATTCTGGGTCAGGGGAAGGAAATAGCAAACTTCCTCTGAACAAATCTTGCCAAGACCCTTAGCTTTAGGATCACCATAAATTGGAAACAACTTGGAAGATACATAACAGTGACAGAAATTATATCAGGATACTTTATCTGCACCACTTTGGCTACTAAGTAAATTTTGAAACCATGGAAAGAAGCAGATTAAGAAATTATGGTTAGTACTGTATTACTCTGGGATAATTATATCCAGAGTTGCATGTTCACAGTCCATTAGGAATGGTCTTTATTTTCAGGATTTTTTAAAAAAAGGTACATTTTAAGGAAAAAAGGCAGAGCAGAATGTTTGCAGTCCTGATGAACCAACTTGACTGTGTGTGGTGGTACTACCAACCAGATTGGTATATTTTTTTATGTTATAGATTTAATAAACTATATTCATCCCCCACCTGATGTCAAGTATGACCATATGTGATTCAAAGTTTTTTTTCCATTTGGTAATATGTAACACAACAGGAAGTTTGTGTTCCTTTTTTGTTGTAAAAAAATGAGCATTCCTCCTATAAATGAAATGACTGTAAATCTTCCTTCTAGACATAAGAATTCAAAATGAAGCCCTTCTTCTTCTTCCTCCCCCACCCCTCGCCCGACCTCCCCCATCATCGTTATTCAGTCTTGTGTTACTACTTATTACTACTTATTTTTCTAAAGTTCATCTTGTGTGCATGTTTGTGGTATTCAGTATTAACACATTTCACATTTATTTATTTATTTAAATACTTATATGCTGTTCTATATCAAGAGTTTTCAGAGTGATGTACAAGTAAAATCTATTTAAACAGGTTAAAACAATTTAGAATATTAAATAACCAAATTATACACTAAACATTCTAAAATCATATTAAACAATTTAGCAAGTTAATTCTTTGTACATATATGTCTTGGTGCCAGAAGTAAGCTACCATGGACACCAAGCAGGCTTCCAAGGGGAATGTATTTCACAACCAGAGCATCACAGCAGAGAAGGCTTTCCACCATGGCTTCCCAGAGTGTATTGCTTCAATTAGAGTTTGAGAATTGGACTGGGGAGCTGTGTTTGAACCCTGCTTGGCCATGGGAACCTACTAGGTGGTCTTTGGCAAGTACCGCTCAGAGTAAGGCAAAGGAAAAACCCCTGTGACCAAATCCTGCCAAGAAAACTTCACTTTAGGGTTGCCATAAGTTGGAAATGACTTGAACAATTGTTGAATCAGTCTACAAATTACAGTACAAGCTTTTGTTTTCACTTCTTCATGAGTCATGTGAATTAAAGGGAGAGCTTTTGGCATAGCGTTTTGCCTGATCACCTGCAAATGATTTTTACTTGCCATAAGTGTGGAAATGAAAGGCCTTATATAATCATTACTGTGGAGAGAAAATATTCTCAGGGAATTCTAGTAACATTTCCATTTATTTGTTTGTTTTTGGTCCAGAGTTCAGGCTAGGGCCCAGAGGGAGCTTCTCCATTATTTCTGTTTTGTAATATGCCACCCAATGCAGTAGCACAAATTGACTGACTTTTAAAACAACCCTTCCTTTGCTTTTACCAATCATAATCCCACTGCTGTTCTTTTAGCATTACTTCTAACAGCATTGTCTCTATCAGCCTAGAAAAAATTATCTTAACTGCATTATCTCACATTAATATGGAAATTATTGTTTGTACCTAAAAGATTGTTTCTCTTTTTGTTTTAGGCATTCGACCACCAATCATGAATGGGCCTATGCACCCACGCCCTTTGGTAGCCCTGCTGGATGGCAGGGATTGTACAGTAGAAATGCCAATCCTGAAGGATGTAGCCACAGTGGCATTTTGTGATGCACAGTCCACACAGGAAATTCATGAAAAGGTAATGATGAAAGTTTATTGAAATGTTCAATAATGCATAATAAGTGCTATGTTCTTACTAACACGATACAGCATCATGAGTCCTGCCACTTTCTGATATCTAAGTTTCATCTAGAAAGATACTCCGATTGGCAAGCCTTTCTGCTTTCTTAAATGTACATACCAGAACAAAGACCTGTAGATGAAGAGTTACAGTCTTGATGTGTATCATTGTTCTTCCTTCTGCTTCTGTAGTGTCATACTTCTTCTGTGAAATTGAAGGCTTTCACGGCCAGCATCCATAGATTTTTGTGGGTTTTCCCGGTTGTGAGGGTGTGTTCTAGAAGAGTTTATTCCTGGCGTTTCACCAGTAGCTATGGCTGGCATCTTCAGAGAATGCTGGTATGGAAGACAGTGGTATATATACTGTTGGTTGAGAGGAAATGATTTACATGTTAAAATGTGTATTGTTACATTGTTGAATTTCAAGGTCTCAGGGTGTCTATTTAATTAATGATCCATTGTCTGCTGGGAAACCCCCCTCACCCTGAGTGGTTTTCATTTGCATTTGCTGGGTCTTGATTTTGGTGTTTTTCAGGACTGGCTTCCCTGTGCATTCTTATCTGATAGTTGTTAGCATGGTCCAGAATTTCAGTGTTTTCAAACAGCATTTTATGCTCAGGATGGTTTATAACATATTCTGCTACTGCTGATTTTCTGGCTGACCCAGTCTGCAGTGTCTCTTGTGTTCCTTGATTAACCCTAACCCTAAGCCATTTGGTGGTCCCTACGTAGACTTGTTCACAGCTGCCTGGTATGCAGTAAATTTCTGCAACAATAGTCAAAGAACTGTAGGCTGCCTGGGTAGATGAGAATTCTAGACTGGTTTAGTAATTAGGAGTATGAAGCCAGAAATTCTGGCTGGTTTAATGCAGATCTTGCTTTTGGCTCTTCCAAGCTTTGGGTTGTTTTTTTACTTTTGTTTTTAAAAACAATTTCTTGTAACAGAACTATTTTAGAATTTTTGACATGCTGCATATGAACTATTTTGAACACTTCACATGTGCTGCATAAATGCAAAATATTTCTGCTTTAGTATTTTGGCCCATGGTCCCAGGAGAAGAAAGATCATTGCAGAGTTCTGCCATAATGGCAGTGTCTAGCCCTTTCAGATTGAACTGTCTCACCTGCATCCACATGCTTGTCTATATGGAAAACATAAACTGTTTTGGAAAGCATAAACTGTCCTGAGCTCTAATATAACTGCCAGTCTGTCTGATGTGCAGTCTCATCCTCACTGAAGAAATTAGTATAATTTCTATGAACTGTTAATGGTTGACCTTTTCAGAGAAATGTCAGATTTATTTCCTTTAGTAAATGAAAGTGTACTTCAAAGGTGTTTGACAGTTTTGCACAGCATCACTTGCTTTAGTTTGTCACTTGTCAAAGCCACTCAGATGTTTCCAGTCCAATACAGGTGACTGACCTTTGAATTGGATGTTACCAGATTTCAACGGAAGACTTCCTTTGATTTAAAGATCAACATCTTAGCTGTTATCATTGAGTAGAAGGGAAAGCATTATGGAAAAATGGTGTAAATGGTGAAAACCTGTTGTCATACCATGTTTTCCTGAAAAATAATATTTATTTTTCCTCAAGAAAACACACTGTGGCTTATTTTCAGGGGCTGTCTTATTTTTATTAAGTATGGTACAACAATCTACATTTATTCAAATATACTTAAGTTGTCTTCTTCTGGAACATCGTCATAACTCTCCAAACCCAGAATTCCATCCTGAATTTCTTGCTTCTCCATTTCCTTTAGAACCACTGGCCCCAGTCTTTCCACTCCCTTCCCATCCCATTCCATTATGTGCCGGGACTACCACTATGTCTTATTTTCGGGGTATGGCTTATATTGTGCAAATGCTTAGAAATCCTGCTATGACTTATTTTATGAGTATGTCTTATTTTTGGGGAAACAGTATTTCCCACCAAAGAATTCATAGCCTATGGAGTAATGGTGATGGTGGAAAATAAGTAAGTCCTTTTCCTCTCCTATTAATGAAGTGCCATATTCATTCCATGGCAGCAAGAGACCAGACTGAAAGTGGTAGAAGTAGGAGAACAAAGGCCATAAAACAAGGACATAAATATATGATTTATTAGATCCTAAAGTGCTTACAGGTGACATTCTATCCTAGAGCCTGCTGTAGGGTGCAGCAGGGATAGATTCTTTCCCCAATAAATAAACAGTGTCTGTATGTACATTCTGGACTAATTGCCACTGGATGCAATTTTTTAATGCTGCTGACAACCAGATTTGCTGTCTGCCAACTGAGGATGAGGCATCTCAGTTGTAAATGGTGTGCTAAATCAAAAAGTGATTGCACCTGAATCCATATAAGGCAGAGGTGATGATGCTGAGATAGTGCACTTGATCTCAATCCATTTTTCTGCTCCTAGAGCAGAGATCCCACTATTTCCTGTGAGGTCCATAGCTTACAGATTCTCCTGTCTTTCTTTGTTTTTGTTGTTGCTAAATAGTGAGTGAGCACTGTGTGCAGGAATATCTTTTAGTATTCTATTATCTAATAATATAAATTCTGCCCCTTTGTAGAGAACATGGAATTTATTTCCTGCATAGTTATGCAGAATTAGGAAGGCCAATGACCAATTGCTTTAATACAATTAATCCCTAATTTATAAAGGGGAAGCTCTGGCCCCAGCCTGCAGGTGCAATTACTCCTCCAAGTGCTCAAGCAACACCTACAAGCACCAACTGAGAGCACTGCGCTGGTTATCCTGCTTCCCTGTGCTGGGAGCAATGATGCCGTGGGGTCAGGCTGGGATATATTCAATAGAAGGAAATATGACATTCTTTGCCACAGTGTTGGACTCTTCTGGTCCCTCTACAAGTTTACCTTCAATCCAGACAGTAACTGGGGGATTCATTGATTTTCTCACCCACTGCCCACCTTCCCAACTGCCCAAAATGAGTCTCTTCCAGTTCTTACTTCCTGTTTGTTCATTTGTTTCTGGGCAGTTTTTAAACATTAAAAGTATGTTTATAGGTTGCAAATGATGTGGGTGTTTAATGGCATCATGTTGCTCTAGTCAATATTTGGGGTGTTTTCTCAGCGTATTTTGATAATTAAAAATAGGAGTGTGGGAGATTTTGTAGAGCTTGGGGGATTTGTAGAGCTTTTTTTTTGGGGGGGGGCAGACTTTCCCCATTCCTGGTTCTTAATGGTTGGAGTAAACAACCGCAGAAACCTTATCCCCAAGAAGCAAGATTGTAAAACTGGGAAGTGATCCTACATCAGGCACGTGGGATAAGAATTTGTCCCCCCCCAACCCTGGCATAGTCACTTACACTTACTCTAGCAGAAAAATCAGAATATAAACAGAATAAAATAAATATTTATGAGACAGTCTGTTTGTCTTTGTTGAATGGCATCCTACTGGAGAGACAGTACAACAGGTATTCAAAAGTAATGATACCACAGTTGTCTACAAACTGATGCAGATGGAAGTTGAAGGCTAAAGTCTGAAGAAGTGAAATGAGAGCTGAAGAGAGTGTGAAATGTGATACTGTAAGACATAAAAACATTTCCAGGCCTATACTTCCATTATCTGGGATGCAGGGATGAATACACACTGGCCTGCTAGAGAAGAGCATTGTGATGAGTATGATCAGGTAGACTTGCTTCACTTTTTCATGTATGAATGGGTGGGGGACAAACAAATCAGAAGAGGCAAAGGAGGATCTCTGGTCAAAAATGGAGGGCAGATGGTCAGGTGGAAAAGGGAGTAGTTAAAGCCAACTAAGCCTTTGCCACCATCTTGTGCTAAATGATGGAAACAAAGGAAATGGCTTATGGCAAATACCTGATTGTGACCATTTGTGCTATTTCATGTTTAATGACATCATGCTGCTCTAGGCAATATTTGGGGTGCAGATCATTTCATATATATATTTGATCATTACAGATACATACATATTTTATTCCTTTCTAGAAATACTGTAAGTCTTACAGTGTAAGAATTTCATGTCATCAAGACGTTCTGGTCTTGTCATGCTACCTCTTATTGGGCATTGATAGGAAATTCTTGACTGACCTTAGATATCATTTATGGAAATTGACACCAGATAATATTTTGGAATTAGAAAAACATGTCTTGATGTTGATTCCATAGCATTTCCTGTGCTTCTTATGTTTACTCTTAGTTTTCTTTGAAGAATTTTTGGGATATGCAGAATGTGAAATTATCAAATCTGATGGTTAGCTTTTTTGTAAAGATAATAATAATAAAGATTTATTTCTAGCCCGCCCAATCATGAAGAATCTGGGTGGGTTACAACAGTAAAATACATCAAATTACAATAGAGTTAAAAAAAAAATCAAACCCTAGACCTACCTCCCCATTCCCAGTAATAAAACAGAATTAAACAGTAATAGTATAAAAACATTAAAAACATTAAACAAAAAATAGGCAGAAAGATAGGCGGTGAAGAATAGGCAGATGAGGGGACAACTATCTCTATATCTGGGGAGGGTAACTAAGTTGGAAAGGCCTGCCGGAAGAGATCCGTCTTAAGTGCTTTCTTAAAAGCTGTCAGTGGAAATATGACTGATCTCCTCCAGCAGGTCGTTCTATAGTTTTGGAGCAGTAATAGAAAAGGCCCTCTGGGAAACTGATGTTAGCTTAGATCTTTTTGGCTGTAATAGATTTCTTCCAGAGGACCTTAGTGTGCGGGATGGACAATAGGGAAGAAGGCGTTTCCTCAAGTACTCTGGGCCCAAGCCATGTGTTGAATAGGAATACCCATGATGCCAATATTACCTAAATAAAGCATTCTTAATTACACACCAAAAGTATTGTGTAAAAGTGATTCATGGCTTTGTTTCTGTGTGAAATGAAATCTTTAATGAATATGTACATTTTTAAAAGGCTTGTTCCCCACTGTCCATTAGTAGTTATTTCTTGTTCTGCTTTTCATTTTTGTTAGTAAGAGCTGAATTCTTAGGTACACACTTTACCCAAGTTTTCAAAATAAATAAAGAAATAATACATTTATTAGACAGGCTTCTTTCTTTTTTGTTTGAAAAAAAATGTTTGAATATATTTTGATTTATAATTCATTTGCTTCTGAACAGAGCTTGGTTTCTACCCTGGTGTGGGGGTACCACATATGTCAGCTCCTCTTTTTTTATAATGTTCTTCCCCTTCCACCCTTGGCTTTGTACCAATGAGAGTATATTGCCTTAACTAAGAGAAGGGGAAGTTGCATATGTATGCATCTTACTATACAGTCGTCCCTTTGTATCCACAGGGGATCTGTTCTGCGGCATGTATGTGGCCACTGGCATGGCTGCGTACATACACCTCCATTAAAAACAACAGTGCTTCCCATCTGTGGAAGCTCAAATCCATGGATGGCAAGCCCACAGATAACAAAAGCCTGCTGTAATTGAAACAACTGATCTAAAAACAAACAAACCTGTAAGCTGTTAGGTTACTGGTCAGCAGGAAGAGCTGCCTTTTCCTGAGAATCAAACAGTTAGATGTCACTTGTTATTAATGATGAAGGAGAAAAGCAACAGAAAATAAGATAAGAGCATTTCTAATAAACAGGTTGCAGCACAGTTTGATTTGCACTAGGCTGTAAGCCTGTTTTCATCCTGCTTGTTCTGACACTTGGAGTCTGTTTAAAAGGCGGGCAGCCAGATCCTCAGATTGGTGACTGTTGTTAAAGTGGATTTGTACAACATAGTCTGAGCAGGTGGCAAGCTGCTTTTGTTGGTAATGAATTCAAGCGACATGCCAGTGGGATGCCTGAGTGCATATTGACAACAGTGGATTGTTTAATGATGTTCTTTGAGGTTGCAGATACAGATATTAACATAACAATGGTTCTTCCAGGTTGGGGGACATATGAAGCTTCACAGTGTTCTGCTGCTCCTCTGTTCTTTAAAGTCAGTGGGAGTGAAAGTTATGTCATAAGGAGAACCAGCAAAATGAGGGATGCACACACAGCTCCATTTGAAAGCAAATGCATCATTACATGGACTTAGATCTAACAGAAAGTTCATTCAGGTAGTAACTTACCATACATTCTGCAACATCTGCACCTTGAAATGTGTCCTGATCCTCCTCTGATTTGGCAGATGGCCAAATTATCACAGGTGGTGGAGCTCACACCAGGGAGCCTGTCCCTATAAATTGGCTATGATTTGTTGGGTGGATAGAGTTTTGTATATATACACGGTCTAATCCCTTTCCTCAAACTCCTTTCTCTTCCCCCACCCTTCTTCTTAGCTCTTTCTCTCTGAGCTGGCTACTAAGCAAACATAATTGGTTTGGATCTGTGTGTCTTCTTATAAGATAAAGTAGCTGAATTGTGTTTGTCTTTGTTTTCTAGGTACTGAATGAAGCAGTCGGTGCTCTGATGTATCACACCATCACTTTAACTCGTGAGGATTTGGAGAAGTTTAAAGCACTTCGAATAATTGTTCGAATTGGAAGTGGCTTTGATAACATTGATATTAAATCTGCTGGTGATTTAGGTATTACATCCATCTTTGAAACTACCCCATTTTTCTTGCATTGCTTGAATTGATGGTGAAGATTTTGGTTATCAAAATTAGTTGTTAACTCTGAATGAAAATAATCTTAAAACCCTTGGTTCATGAAGTAATCAAAATAATAAAACTGTTACTTTCACTGGTAGCACCTACAGTCCTTAAAATTTATTTCACACCAATTTCTGTGCAATTTCCTGGGGGGAAAATCCCTGAGGTTTGCCAATGATTCTCAGAAAAACGTTTAGAATGCCAGCTTATATCTTAATAACACTGTTGGTCAGAATTGGTTCATAAATGTGCATTCTAGACCAAAAAAATAAAGAAGTCCAAAGTGTCTTTTCAAGAGGTACTCAAAGTAATCGACAGGCCAAGCATGCATCTACACCGTAGAAATACTGCTGTTTGACACCACTTAAATGCTAAGGCTCTGTCTTGTGGAATCCTGGGATTTGTAGTTTTGTGAGGTAACAGCACTCTTTTCCATAGAAGGCTAAAGACATTATAAAACTGTAAATCCCAGGATTTCATAGGACAGACTACAGTACTTAAAGTAATCTCAAATTGCATTATTTGTACAGTGTAGATACACCATGGGTCCAGAACCTTACTGTGATTTTTGTTTTGAGACTATTAGATAGCGTACCACATTTGACTTTGTAGCATAAGAGACAAATATTTTAAATTAAAGTATAGATTGTATGTAGGCATTTGTTAGGCTTTAAAAATGATGAGTATTGCATCAACTTATTATGTAAGGTATCCTTCATGTTGTTATCAACTGCCCTTGAGTCGCCTGCGACTCATGGTAATCCTGTGGGTGAGACATCTCCAAGACCCCCTGTCCTCCACTGCTCTGTTCAGGTCCTGCAGATTGAGACCCATGACCTCCCAAATTGAGTCTATCCACCTAGCATGCTGTCTTCCTCTCTTTCTGCTTTCTTCTGCCTTTCTAAGCATTATTCTTACTAATGAGTCATGTCTTCTCATGATGTGGCCAAAGTGCAACAACCTGTGTTTTGTCATTTTTGCTTCCAGGGAGATTTCAGATTTGATCTGTTGTAGAACCCATTTGTTTGTTTTTTGGGCCTTCCACGGTATTCTCAGCACATCCAGCACCTCATTTCAAATGAGCTGATCTTTCTGTCCACTTTCTTCATTGTTCAGCTGTCACATCCATAAATGGTGTCGGGGAATACAGTGGCTTGAATGATTCTAACTTTAGTGCCCAGTTGTATAACTTTACTCTTTAGGATCTGATCTTATCTTTCATGGCTGCCCTTCTTGACTGCAGTCTCGGTTCTAAGCAATGTTTGATCCAAGGTACAGGAAGTCTTTAACTATTTTGATTTCCTCATTATCTAGGAATTTATGAACTAATGTAGATCCTCAGTGAACTTTATTTTTGTTTTCTTTATCTTCAGCAGCAAGCCTGCCTTTGCCCTTTCTTCCTTGACTTTCGTTAATAATTGTTCTAAATCCATGATGTTTTCTGCTAGTAGAATGGTGTCATCCATTAATCTTAGATTGTTAACATTCCTTTCTCCTGTTTTCATTCCTCCTTCTTGAGTTCTGCTGTTCCTATGATATTTTCTGCATGCAAGTTGGACAGTTGGAGTGATAAAATGCAGCCTTGCCTGATGCTTTTGCCAATGGGAACCATTCTGTTTCCCCACATTCTGTTGTAACCATTACCTCTTGTTCTAAGTACAGATTTCTCATCAGGACTATCAAAGGTAGTGGCACTCCATGTCTTTAAGAGTCTTCCATAGCTTTTCATGATTTATACAGTCAAAGGCTTTGCTAAAAGTCTATAAAGCACATGCTGATTTTATTCTGGAATTCCTTGGTGTGTGCTGTTAACCATTGTATGTTTGCAATATGTCCCTAGTGCCTCTTCCTTTCCTGAACCCTGCTTGCACCTCTGGGATTTCTCTCTCCAGTGTATGACTGGAGTCTGTGCTGCAGAATTTTGAGCACAGTTTTGCTGTGTGGGACATTGATACTATGGTTCTTTATTTACTGCAGTCTTTTAGATCTTGGAATGTTAATTTATGAGACATAACTTGTTTTTTTTTAAAGTTACAATTACTTTTCATGCTAAGAATAACTTACTTGTTGTTGTTGTTGTTGTTGTTCCTTTTTTGTTACATGACACCCCATCCCATCCAACCCCACACATACATTTACATACATACATGTAGTCCCATTACTTTTGAAAACAATCCAAACTCTGGTCTACATTAAAAACTTGCGTCATCTTTGCTGATCTACAAACAGAGATGATGTCTGCTCTGATTTCAGCCTCTGGCAAATGAAAGGGAAAGCTTTGCCCTCTCCCTACAGCAACTATTTTTTCTCTGCTCTAATATTTGTTCCTGTAAAATGGTTGGTCATTTCCTTGCCTTTTTCTTGCCCTTGCTGTTTTGATTGGGCATTTATGCATGATCAGCTAGGAGAGTACAAGAAGCACAACAGAAATTAGTTATAGATATGCAACGTTCTTACACATTTAATTTACTGAACTGCCCATACTGAAAATAATAAAACAGTTTGACTTTGCAAAATTCCTATATTGAAAACATCATCTTCAAAATGTGATTTCACTGTACTGTACTGTAGAGATCATCTGGCCTTCGTTTTATGCCTACATAGATGAGCCATTTCAGAGGAAAAGTTACAAATATTAACATTTGCTGTCACTCACCAACTCAGAAATGTACCACCTTGTGTAAGATTTCAGAAACTCATACAAAATATTTCTGGTTGCTTGGGTCACAAATTTTATCTTATTTGGCAGTACCCCTTAAAAACAATCACTAGTTTTTCAACAATATTTGACTGCCTTTGGCTTTCAAATGGTTTACTTCTCAGAGTTGCTTTGGGTTGGGGTTCAGTAAGGATAGAGCTCTTACTAATACCTGATAAAATCTCACTAGTTGTGCTTTATTATTTAAGGGATTGCAGTGTGTAATGTTCCAGCTGCTTCAGTGGAAGAGACAGCAGACTCTACAATGTGCCACATCTTGAACCTATACAGAAGAACCACCTGGCTTCATCAGGCCTTGCGAGAAGGAACAAGAGTGCAAAGTGTGGAACAGATCCGGGAAGTCGCTTCTGGAGCTGCAAGAATCAGAGGAGAAACCCTGGGCATTATTGGGTTAGGTATGCCAATGTGAAAGAAATAAGTAATAGATATTATTGTTTCTTTGCTAGAACTGAATTATGGATGCTAGAGATTGGCATGCTATGTGTTCTTTGCATTGAAAAATTGTTTTAAAGCTAAGTCTACTGGGTTGTGTTTTCTCAATAATGTATTTATAAAAACAGTGAGAATCAAGTTTCATAGCAATTGGTTTTCTGGTGTATAAAATTATTCCACTGTTTATCCAACTATTTTCAAGCTGGGAATTATTGGGTACATTCTCAGTGGTCTCAGTTTAGACATAACATTGCACTCATCCCTCCATATTTGCGGCTTTGGTATTTGTGGATCTGATTATTCACAGATTTGATTAATATGTTCTCTCTAGGAATATCTAGGCTCTCCAGTGCAACTCTGTGGTCAACTTTACCTAAAAGTTGCACTGAAAGACTTAGAGATTCCTAGAGAGAATACTCTACTATGCATTTGTAGCTCCTCCAGGGCAGTTCTTATAGAATCACAGAATCATAGTGTTGGAAGAGACCGCAAGGGCCATCCAGTCCACCCCCTTGCCATGCAAGAACTCTCAATCAAAGCATCCCTGACAGATGACCATCCAGCCTGTACTTAAAGACCTCCAAGGAAGGAGACTCCACTACACTCTGAGGGAGATTGTTCCACTGTCGAACAGCCCTTACTGTCAGGAAGTTCTTCCTAATGTTGAGGTGGAATCTCTTTTCCTGCAGCTTGCATCCATTGTTCTGGGTCCTAGTCTCTGGAGCAGCTGAAAACAAGTCAGCTCCCTCCTCAGTATGACATCCCTTCAATTATTTAAACAGGGCTATCATATCACCTCTTAACCTTCTCTTCTCCAGGCTAAACATCCCCAGCTCCTTAAGTCATTCCTCATAGGACATGGTTTCCAGAACTTTCACCATTTTAGTCACCCTCCTTTGGACACGTTCCAGTTTTTCAACATCCTTTTTAAATTGTGGTGCCCAGAACTGGACACAATATTCCAGGCGGGGCCTGACCAAAGCAGAATAGAGTGGCATTATTAATTCCCTTGATCTAGTTACTATACTTTTACCGGTGCAGCCTAAAATCACATTGGCCTTGTTCGCTGCCACATTGCACTATTGACTCACGTTCAACTTGTAGTCTATTTGGACTCCTAGATCCCTTTCACACGTAGTCTCGTTCAGCCAGGTGTCCCCCATCCTTTATCTGTGCATTTTATTTTTCCGCCCTAAGTGCTGTACCTTACTTTTCTCCCTGTTGGTTCATTTTGTTAGCTGTGGCCCAACTTTCTAGTTTATTCAGGTCATTTTGAATTTTGATCCTGTCCTCTGTGGTGTTAGCTACTACATCTCTCTTTTCTGAATGTGTGGTCATCTGTTCTAGAAAGACATCATCCAATTCCTCAGTCTGACTTGGGGGTTTTAGTAGACTCCCACAATAACATCCTTGTTGTTTCCTTCCCCTTTAATTTTTATCCAGATGCTCTCCACCTGGCTTCATGATTGATATCCTGGATCTCTTCACTGGTGTAAATGTCCTTGACATATAAGGCTATTCCTCCTCCTTTCCTGTTTGTCCTATTTCTCTTGAAAAGGTTATACCCCTGTATTCCTACATTCCAATCATGAGACTCATCCCACCAGGTTTCAGTGATGCCTGTTACATCATATTTGTTTTCTTGTACTAGGAGTTCGAATTTATCTTGCTTGTTTCCCATGCTCTATGCATTAGTGTAGAGACATCTAAGACCATGTGTCCACTTTACTTGCTGCCTGTGCAAGTTTTTTTGCCTCCCACTTTTGTGTCCTTGCTCTGTTTGTCTTGTTCCCTCTATGACAGTTTGCCTATTTTCTCCAGCCCTTTTGCCTTCCAGAATACTGTCTCCCTCCCCCACATAGCTCAGTTTAAAGCCCTCCTGATCAAATTTTGGTCCGTGTCTGTTGGACATTGACTACAGAGTCACCCTGGAGGACCTAGACATTCCTAGAGAGGTGTCATCTCATGTAAAAACATGGTGTTTTTGTTATTTGCGGTTCCATATTCACAGGAGTCTTGTGCCCCTAACCCTAGCGAACATGGAGGGACAAGTGTACTCTTGTTCAACATTATGTGGGTGTTACTTGGGCCTGGGAGCTCTTGCTTCTTCTCTCCTCCTGTGGCATGGCCATTAAAATATTAGAAGATTTTCTCCTGTTTTCAACAAATTTCAGTTATTCATTGAATTGGTTTGGACAATCATTCTAGTAACTTTTCATTAATGAGTTGAGATTTGTACGAGTCCTGTGGGCATGCAGCCTTATATCACCTCCTTTTACAGTTAACCAGCAAAGAAACCCGCAACTATTCAGTTGACTACCATTGACCCAGAAATTATAGTTACTAGTTTGCAATGAGCCAGGATATTAGTTTAATTTTGAGCTATTGAGTTGTAGCCTGGCATCGTTTGAAATGATTCACCATAGCTTCCTAGTTCATATAAAATGAGAGACTGATGGAAAATCCCCTGATCTGTTTGCTCACTTAGGCGGGGTACATACCGCCACTTTGCGGCGCTCTGCCGCCGCTGCCGGTAGGTCCGCGGGGGAGCCGAAGCCTTCAGACGGTGCGACTCCCGCGCGGACCGAAAAAGAAGCTCCAAAATGGAGCTTCTTTTTCCGTCGCATTTGCGACGTAGCGAGGCGCCAGGGGCGCACTCGCTACGTCACAAGGGACGCGACGCATACGGACGCTCAGCGTCCGATACGCAAAGATGGCGCCGGCCATGTAGAAGGGCTGGCGCCATCTTGTACGGACGGAGTCCGTACTAGGCCCAGGGGCGTCTATAAAAGACGCCCCTTTTTTAAAATGGGACGTCCTCTGGACGTCCCAAATGCCAATCTAGAAAGCCTCTTAATTAATGAAAGTGTGAATGAGTTTTAAGCATGGCTGAAAGACTTGTTAATTCCTTGGCTTGTTAAAGTAAAGTATGATTATATTGAAACCCAAATCAACTATGACACATGATTATGGCTTGTTTTCCCCAAACTGTATTTCAAATTAACCATACTTTCACTTTTGGCGACAATGAAAAATGATAGTTCACTGAAAGAGGAAGTAAAGTTTTTTCACAGAGACACTGGAGGAAGAGGGAAGGGCAAACACACAAACATAGTGCACATAATCCAAAGTTATAGTTTAGCACCATATTTGAACTAAACGCGTTATTCCTTTACACTTGCCTGACAATATTTTTGTAATATATATATATATGTGTATATTTTCCCACTTCAGGACGGGTTGGGCAAGCAGTTGCATTACGTGCAAAGGCCTTTGGTTTCAATGTAATTTTCTACGACCCATACCTCTCAGATGGCATTGAACGTGCTCTTGGACTTCAGCGGGTGAACACTTTGCAAGATCTGCTCTTTCACAGTGACTGTGTCACCCTCCATTGCAGCCTGAATGAACACAACCATCACCTTATTAATGATTTCACCATTAAACAGGTAAATATGTATCATATTAAGTTATGGAGTGAGTGTGTTAATCTGTTGCCGCAAAACCAATATAGTCCTGTGCAGCCTTAAGACTAGCACACTTTGTGGACTTAAACCCACTTTATTCTGTGCTTGGGATGCAGCACAGAAAAGATTAAGCAACATAAAACTTGTTAAGCTGCCTATTAAAAGGTTCCTTACTGCAATAGATAATGACAAACATCATTTTTGTTGCAATTATGAACATTCAAAATTCTTCATGGACATTATCCTAGAAATGATTAAAATAGCCCTATAAGGCTGTTTGGAACCTCCTCAACCCATACTACAAAAATATGGTTATTATTATTTGTTTGCTATGCAAATATGCATATTCATGATAATACTTATACAGTGGGACCTTGTTATCCGCTGGGGTTTGGTTCCAGGATCCCCTGTGGATAACAAAATCAGTGGATGCCCAAGTCCCATTAAATATAATAGCAGAGCAAAATGGTGTCCCTTATATAAAATGGAAAATCAAGGTTTGCTATTTGGAATTTATACTTTTTAAAAATATTTTCAAGCTGTGGATGCTTGAATCAGTGAATAAAAAAATCTGTGGATAAGGAGGGTTGACTGTATATTGTCTGTTTTGTTTGACCCACAGTTTCTATTTGGTGAAGAAATAATGTATCCTCTAATTATGATTTATAACATTGATCTTTATTTATTTAGGTACTTAAAGCTGAAAAGTGGCACTTTGAGAAAATTTCTGCACATCACAATACGTAGACTAGGTGTGTAATGAGTGATTGGTGCCCCCTTGTGTTCAGTGCCAAAGTTTCCCTTCCCAGTTAATTTATTTGGAAGACTGCTTGTGGAGGATAGTAGAAAAAAGATGTTTGGGCTTTGAAATCTTTGCAAATTGCCCACAGTTCTTACAAGCATATCTTTATGTATGCTTTATTTATCTCAAATAATCGTGAGAACTGCACCAACAATGGAAAGGACTGTGTCTCACATTTAAGCTGCAGGTGAAAGATTACATGTAAAATGGTACTTCTCAATATTCAGTGACTCCACTGAGGTCTGATTATTATCAGACCATGCATGCATCTGATGAAATCATCTCTTGTCCTTGGCAACTGACCCATGCCACAGTTTCTCAAGGATGCCCCCCTCTCATATGCTCCTTTGGGAGAATATTATTCTTTAAATGTAACTCATTGTGTTACATGTTAGGTATTGGCATCCAATGCTGTTCATTCTGACAATCACAAAAGCAATTTGTATTGTTCCTCATTACATTGTTACATTCCCCAGCATTGTATGTGATCTAGAAACTGAATAAGAAATAAATGTCAGTGTTAAGGTCTGGCCATTTGCAGAATAATGTTGATTTATGGAATGACTAAATGATGTCTGCACTGGCCAGGATGCTCTGGGGGTATCCTGGCCTGCAGCTGTTCTGACCTGCCCCCATTACCTGGCCTTCTGTTTCCTGCACTGTGGCTGTCTGCACAGGTTAATTGTTGGGATGCCCAGTGTGTCCACCACAGGCCACCCACTTCTGAAGTCAGAACCAGACAAACAGTGATGGTCACATGGCTGGGCCATTCATTCTGACTTCAGAATGAGCAACCTCTAGTGGCAGCAGACATGCTGGGCAGCCCAGTGGGACACCTATGCAGACAGACCCCATGGTGCGGGAATCGGCCTGTCTGTTTCAGGCTTCCATTACTTAAGGTAACAGTTTTCTGTATCCTGGAAAGTTTTCATTTTTTAAAAAAAGGTATTTTGATTAATATGTTACCCCAGCCCCTGATGTTTACACGTTTGCTGTGACACTTGGTATGGCTTGTTCTCTTTTTGTTATGTTAAGGGAAGGGCAAGAAAGCAAACATGAATGAGGAAACACATCCTATTACTATATTTTTAGTATTTTCTATGAGCTTTGCTTTTAAAACTAGCAGATTAGTGGGGTGGGGTGTATTTTTGTATTTATAGATGCTAGAGAAAACAGGACAGACAGTTCTCCCTTATCCAAAATGCTTCGGACCAGAACATATTTTGGATTTTGGATTCTCCTAGTATATCACATATGAGGCCATGGCACTTGCATTCAGTAACACAGCCTGCAAAAGTGAGCAGCATAAAAACTTTTTTAAAAAGTGACTGCTGGCTTATAGGAATTTGGCATTCTAAATTCAAAAACCGCCTCAGGTTTGCTCCATTTCAGAATTTGCTTATTTCAATATGTGACTGAATGAAATGATCCTGCAAAGAGTAAAAAGGGGTTAAAGTCTTCTAATAGATTTTCAAAAGGCTTTAATTTGCTGCTATGAAACACCAAAATGCATTCAAAAGCATTAAATAAAATCCCACTGGAACATTGGCATCCACACTTAAGCAAAGATGAATATCAACTGAATTGACAAAACTATTGAATTTGTGAAAGAAGTATATGTGGTAACAACATTTTTATTGTATTTTTAAAGTAAGCATACCAAAATAATTTTAAAACAGCTACAATATTTGGGGGGGGGGTCATTATGTAATTAATTTTTGAATTTCCTCAGTTGTAGGCTGATTTCCAAGCAATATATAGAACACAATTTCAAAGTCATTCTTAACTAAATGGAAAGTGTTTTAAACTATTTAAAAAAAGATTTTCCTCAGTATTTCCTAAATTTGCAGTACAGTTAAAGTGCAAAATGTGCTGGGTTTTTTCAGCTTTGTTGAAGTAGGCATTATAATGGTGCAATTTTATCAGTTTGACTTAGATCTTTACACATATTAAAACCCAAGTGCTGAGAAACCCATTTATAAAAAATACTAATTAACAGTATTTTCTCAGGATGTTTACAGGTCAGTGGTCCACGTCTGTTCACTTTTCTTATTGCAGGTATTTCCTTTCAGCACAGAGGTCACAAGAATTTTATTACACATATTAAATTGTACTTTATCCTTTTAACTTTCTGCAGATGAGACAAGGGGCCTTCCTTGTGAACACAGCTCGAGGAGGGCTAGTAGATGAAAAAGCACTTGCACAGGCTCTGAAAGAAGGCAGGATACGAGGGGCAGCCTTGGATGTACATGAGTCAGAACCATTCAGGTAACTATATTGTGTGTTTTTGTGTATGTTTAAATATTCAATGTCTAGTCGATCAGAACAACAAAGAGATATCCTGTTAAATGGGGACATTTATATGGTCCATTTGAAAAAATTGAACGTTCCAAGTGCCTCACATATTTGCTGAGCCCTCCTTACTAAAACAACATATTTCTGTGGTGCGGTGGATTAGCCAGAGTAAACAATAGCCTAGAGAAGAAAATAAAATGTCTCCTTCATTATTTATTGTTTAAAAAAGAACAAATCAAGTCCAGATCCCTATCACTAGTGACCAAATCTTTGTATACATACTGGCTTTGTAGAAGGAAGAAGTCAGTTTGTCCAGTTTCTTACAGTTCTGCCTGTGTTTTTGTTCCTTTTAACATAAGGAACATGGAAAAGAAAAGTGTGTTCAATTCACTCCTGAGTCCAGCTAGTGGGACATTACCAGTTCCTAATCCTCCCCCCACCAGGCAACATAAATATTTCCCCCCAATTTGTTTGCATAGCATGATCTCAACCTACTACCTCTTCTTCCTATTAATTTGCTGAGATACAGGTGCTATGGTTTTTATGACTTGTGACCTAAGATGGAGCATGTCCAAAGGAGGGCAACTAAAATGGTGAAGGGTCTGGAAACTATGTCCTGTAAGGAACGACTTAGGGAGCTGGAGATGTTTAGCCTGGAGAAGAGAATGTTAAGAGGTTATATGATAGCCCTGTTTAAATACTTGAACGGATGTCATATTGAGGAGGGAGCAAGCTTGTTTCCTGCTGCTCCAGAGACTAGGACCTGGAGCAGTGGATGCAAGCTCCAGGAATAGAGATTCCACCTCAACATTCAGAGGAACTTCCTGACAGTAAGGGTTGTTCAACAGTGGAACACTCTTCCTCGGAGCGTAGTGGATTTGATGGCCCTTGCGGTCTCTTCCAACTATTATTCTATGCTCTCACAGCTGTAATTGATTCAAACAATAGCAAGTGATTGTTCTCCTGAATCCAGTGATGGGAGACAGTTGAAGAACAGATCCCTCAAAGATCTCTGATCCCTTTTCACTACCATTAAGACTATATGCTTCTGTTAAGCCCACTCATCCCAGTATAAGGCTTCATTTTATCCCAGTGTTACAAAAAATATTTGAGAAATTAGATGCTAAAGCACAGTTCATGATATCAAAAGAAGTTTAGAATATTGAGCTGAGGACATGTGTTGTGTTACAGTAGAATTGGTGATTTCATACTAAGTACCATCACAATTTACCATAAATATTGGCATTTTCTCTATTGACAGTATTAACCATTTGTGTTTGTTACATTTATATCTGTCTCTGCATGGATAAAATTATATGAAACAACTATACCTTTTGCTTTGAAATCATCTGAACATTTTCCTTAAGGAAGTGGTGTTCATCTTCTTCATGTTGTCAATATTATTATTGCTGTTTGTGGTATAAAAACCAAAAAATGAGAGTTCTGCTATAGGTTTTAAGTTTGACTGTTCAGTTAGCAGAGTGGTCCCCAAACTGTGCCCTTTAAGATATTTTGGAGTTCAGCTCCCAGAAGCCTCAGCCATGTTGGCCAGTAGTCTGGGGTTCTGGGAAGTGAAGTCCAAAATCTTTTAAAGAGCACAGTTTGAGGACCACTGAGTTAGCAGAACATGGACAGAATTAAATGCCCAGGAAACAGAATTACTTTTCATTGTACCTCTTTATTTTTAATACATGCACAGAACCCTCTATCAACAAAGATCCAAATGCTTTCTTTACGTTTTCCTATGCAGTTTTAGCCAGGGCCCTCTGAAGGATGCACCAAATCTGATCTGTACTCCACATGCTGCTTGGTACAGTGAACAAGCCTCGATAGAGATGCGAGAGGAAGCCGCACGGGAGATCCGGAGAGCCATCACAGGTGCCAACCATAATTTGTTCATTAGGCCAAGTAAACAGCGAAGGAAAGAACACAGTGAGCCTATGGAGATATCCATTTCTACAACATCAGTAGTACAAAGAACACCAAAATTGGCTTACAATAGTGCTTACTAAAGGGAAACACTACTAATTCATTACAAGCTGACATTTGAGTAGCATATAATGAACAGTATGATAAACAGTCTGTATCTGTTTTATCATCTCATTTCCTCTTGCTGGTCATGCTGTTTCTCACTTGGAAAAGTAGAATGGAATATGAACTTGCTATCCGGTGACTCCATGGCTAAATAGATTTGAGAATGTAGGGTTCCCACCACATCTTAGACTCTAAACAGTGTACCACTTATTGTTCACAGAAGAAAGAAAAAAGTCAATTTGTCCAGAGTTGTGTCTTCTGCTCCTTACTAGTTGTATTGTAAGGACTATAGTGAAGCTGACATAGTAGCTAATACTAAATGGCCATTAACATGTAACCTCCCATTCAGTTTTAAGAAAAATAGGAAGCAGTTTAAGATTATTGAACAACAATTCTATATTTCTGCACCAATAGTAATGAAAAAAGTTTACATACATGCACATGTTTACACTCGTTGCACTTGTTTCCTTCTGCAATTGGGAAGCACTTAATAGTCCTGAAGAGGCTTTCTAGGGTGAGCCCTCCTACACCACCGCCCAGCTGGTCTGGAGCAACAGTTCAGCCATCTAAATAAGAAAGGAGGAAATAGTGAAGATGTCCTCTTCTCTCTTTTAAAAGCAGAATTGTTCTATTTTTAAAAAATATATTTATTAATTTTTATTTAATAAAAAAGTACAATATACATTAAACAGCAGTACATTAACATGGACATTACATTTACACAGACATCCATGCATCTAACATTCCCCTAAATAACCCACCACCCACCTAAAACAACATTTGTCAAACCTTCTTTCATACACTTAATGACATACAAACCACATACATATAATCCAAAATAAAATCATCTTCCTGGAGTCCATTACCAACTTCCTTAATTTATATTCTTTTTCTGATTTTTCTAATTCCATATGTCGTGTTCTATGTTTTTTGTTAACCTTCCTTACTTACATCATATTGTTCAATAGAAGAAAGAGAAACCAAACTATGTATTCATTTCTAGGGGTCCACTGTATCTTCTATAGTAAAATAATTGAGCACTTAAAGGAAGCATTACATCTTGTTAATATTCAACTGTTCTATGAGCAACACATTTTGTTCATAGGATCTCTGAGTCCAACCCACTATGTAGCAAAGGCAGATTCAGCTGGGAGCTGGAGCTGCTTTAAGTCCCAGTTTGGGAATGTCTGTGGGATACAAATCATAAATCATTCTCCACAAAGTCGTCTTTAAGTTTTATTAAAACTGAATGGGAGGTTAAATGTTTGAGATCTGGGTCTGTTTCAGTCCTGTTTGAGGCCAGAGGACCATATAGTAACAGAATGCATTGATCATCTCAGGAAGCCTCCATGCCTCCCAAACCAATGGAAGCCAAATTATATCACTTTGATCTTGTGCTGAAAAAGTCAAAATGCTTTTTTTTTGTGGCGGGGGGAGGGTTTTACAATCTTTACCTGATGAAGAAGCTAGAGAACTTTGAAAGCTAGCTTAATGCTACCTTGGTGGTTTTTTGCACCTTCTTTTTAGACTAGTAAGGATTTTGCCGTATGTAATATAGATTTTGATTTTTGTTTTATGGTTAGTACAGCCACCCCTGCAACATAATGGAATTAACTGGCCAAAGATAATTGGCCATAATTATCTCATCCATTATTATATGTATACCTTTTGTTTTAGAATGTTTGAATTTGCTTATGCTGTAATATTTACCCAATTACTAGGTCGTATTCCAGACAGCCTGAAAAACTGTGTTAACAAAGAACACTTGACTGCAGCTACACATTGGGCCAGCATGGATCCAGGAGTTGTTCACCCTGAGCTTAATGGTGTTGCCTACAGGTAAGAATGTAGGAGGAGAGGTTTTTGTCATCTCCTATTTAATCAGGGGGGTTCTAAAACATTTCCAAGAGTAATGCTGCTTTCTTTTGCACAGTGTAAACTATTTCACCTTATTATACATCAACATACTGACAACTAGCTTCAGTATGTTTTCATTCAAATAGCAAACGTCAAAAGAGTTAATATAACTTCTTTTCTTTGTCTTTCAGCAGGTATCCCCCTGGAGTTGTAAGTGTGGCTCCACCTGGCATACCTACTGCAGTAGAAGGAATAGTCCCCAATGCCATGTCCTTATCGCATGGGCTCCCGCCTGTTGCCCACCCTCCCCATGCTCCTTCTCCTGGCCAAACAGTCAAACCAGAGGCTGATAGAGACCATCCAAGTGACCAATTGTAGCCTAAGAGAACATCATTCCCAATGTTGGCAGTTGCCGCTTTGGAAAATGTGAAAAATCATTTGGACTTTGAATAGATGCAAAACCACAAACATAACAGAGGAGGCCATATATGTTTTAGAAACTGGTCCAATATGCAGTATAAAGAAAAACAACAATGGGGAAAATGGAAAGAAGATTCAAAAACTTTTATTCCTCCATATAAAATGTAGTTTGTCCCTGTCCAGTGACCTGATTCACTATTTCTGTGTCCTATTGGGTTCTTTGTTAAACCAGAGAAGTTAGTAGTTAATTATATCATGAATGTATTTGTCTGTGTACAGTTTTTAGAACATTAACAAGGGTTTGTTTGCTTAGTTGTCAACAACAACAAAAAAAACCAACCATAAGGGAGGCATTTGACAAACCAATTTTGAAATTTGAGATCTTTTGTTTTTATATGTTTAAAAATGCCCAAAAATGAGGCAGTTGGTAAACTTCTCAGGACAACAATTTTATCCCATTTTTCTTTCTACGCCACACAGTGCATTGTTTTTTCTACCTTCTTGTCTTATTTTTTAGAATAATTTAATAAGATACAAACAGTTTATCTTAATTTTGGCACAAATTTCCCTTATTTCAGAATGAAGACATTTCAAAAAGATTTTGAGGTGGAAATAAAGGTTTTGTATAAACAAGCATCATGCTTTTTGTCACCATTAAAGTATATATTATTGGTGGGATGCAGCGAAAAAGAGAGAGATTGAGAGAGGCACTAGACTACTGAAAAGTAGCAGCATTTCATTGCCTACATGGATTCTTTCCTAGTAATGTGGTAGGCTAGCAATATTTTGGGTTAAATCATGTTTGTGACTGTATCCATTTGTATGAATTATTTTAAAGAAATAAAAATTCCAAACAAATATCACATGTGACTTTTTTACACTTGTAGCTTTCAGCTTTCATTACGTGTTCAGGTTTATTCTGTTCTGTGTTAACTGTATTGCTCTCTTAGAAAAAACAACAGCAACATATTCTTTTCCCAACAGAGACTGGAAATATGATAGTAATCTATTCTTCATTTTCCTGTCTGTATCTGTTTTCCTCATGTACTTGTTGTAACAGTTTTGAACCTAGAGATAATTCAGCTTTGCATCTGAAACAATAGTATGTAATAGCAATCGCAAGTACATTTCCGTACCGCTTATCAGTGCACTTAAGCACTCCCTAAGCAGCTTACAATGTGTAAGCCCATTGCCCCCAACAAGCTGGCCACTTATTTTAGTGACCCACAGAAGCATGCAAGGCTGAGTGGGCCCTGAAGCCCTGCCTGGGATTGAACTCACAACTTTGTGGCTGTGAATGACTGTATTACCAGCATTTAACCACTGTACCAGTTAATAGAACAGTTTTTTTAATAACCCCATCTGGAGGTTTGTTGTATATAGATATACAATAATAATATTAATATTTTTCTGCTAATTCTTCAAAACCACTAAACTGACTTAGTTTTTGTGGGTTTTTTGGGCTATGTGGCCATGTTCTAGACAAGTTTCTTTCTGACGTTCCGCCAGCATCTGTGGCTGGCATCTTCAGAGAATGCTTGCCTGGAAAGGACTTGGGTATATATATTGTGTGACCTGGAAAGACAGGAGCGATTTGCATGTGTATTGTTTTGTTGCTAATGGCAGGCCTCAGGGTGGGAGGGTTTGCAAAAGAGGATTAGTGTCGGTGCTCATTGTCTGCTGGGAGATTTCTCATTTGCATTTGTTGAGTCTTTATCTTGCTATTTTTCAGGACTGGTAGCCACACCTTATTTAAGGGTTTCCTCTTTTCTGTGGAAATTGTCCAGGTGTTTGTGGATTTCTATGGCTTCCCTGTGCATTCTGACATGGTAGTGGTTGGCATGGTCCAGAATTTCAATGTTTTCAAACAGTATTTTTTATGCCCAGGATGGTTTGATGGAGTGGGGGGTCTGTCCTATATGGATTTGTAATTGTGTAGCCAGAAACTTGGCCAAGTCATATGTGGGGGATCCAATAGCACTCACCTAAACTGACTAATTTAGAACACAATCCTAGCCTCCTGGCATAAGAACTGGGCACTATTACACTGACTTCATTGGTTCTACAAACGAACTTTCTGTTTTACATACCTACAACATGCTTTTAATAGTGCAACACACACATTTGAAGATTTGGGTGGGATGCTTGGTAGTTAGTACTTAAGAAGGTCAATATACTGTTCTTTCTGTTCCCTTCTTATGTCATTCAGCCATTGAAGCAAAGTTCATGAAATACCTGATTAAAGACTCTCTCATCTTCATATTATAACCACGATTTTCTGCCCAAGTGTTATATTAGGAGAACCTACTTCCAGTGACATAAATCTTCATTTCCCCCTCATTCATAGACCTTTGTTATCTAAGATAAGAATATTCTATCTCACAATCATCTGCCATCTTCAATCAGATTATAGATTGCATTCCAGGCAATACTTTTCTTTTTCTGTTTTACATAATTTTTATTGCCTTAAATAACAATGAGATCCCCATTGGAACAGATAGGTTTGGCATCCTACATTCCCCAGTGGCTAGCCACAAGATATCTTTGGAAGCTCACAAGTAGGGCACAAAAGTAGTCTTTTCCTGCTGTTAGTCACCAAGGAATAGTACAGAAAAACATACTACCTCTGAAATGTAGCGGCTGTATAATAAGTACAATCCATGGGTGACATTTCTTGCCCTCTGGAATTCCCTACAAGAAGCAAGACTTGGCCCCCTCCTTGCTGGCCTTTGGTCAGCAGGCAAAAATGGCTCTGTTCAGGCAGGCTTTTAATGTTTAGGCATATGATGGGTTTTATATGGAATGGGTATTGTGATTTTATTGTGGTTTTAATGTTTGTAATTTCATACTGTTTTTAGCTGATATTTTAATTGTTGTATTGCAATATGTTTTTAGAATTTTTATTTGTGTACTGCCTTGTGTCCCTTCGGGGAAAAAGGTGGGATAATAAATAAATAAGCAAACAAAAAGAATTTCCTCCATAAATTTGCCAATCCCCTTTTAGAGCCATCGAAGCTAAACTGGTAGCCATTGTAACATCTTCTGGCAATGAATTCCATCACCTATGCTTGTAGTGCATGAAGAAGGCCTTCCTGTTGTCTGCCTTTAGTCTCTTGTTTAATATGATTAGTTGATCCCAGGAGATGATTGTGGGAAAGGGATAAATTCTCACTGTGTTTTCTCCCTACCATGCCCATTTTTATCAGACTGGTGCTTATTCTTCTAAGCACCCACATCCCAGTCATTGTAGCTTATTTCAGGTGAGAGTGCCTCCAGCCCCTTAATCATTATAGTTACCACTTTCTCTGTACTTTCCCCATTTCTCTCATTTCTTTATTGAGATGTGGCAGCCTGAGTGTTGTAAGTATTCCAAATGTGGTTGCATCATTGATGTTTTTGACGATACTGATCCCTATAATAATGCCTAGTATGGAATTCTCTTCAAGTCATTTAAATATAAGAAAAGAGATTCAACCTAAACATTAGGAGGAACTTCCTGACAGTAAGGGCTGTTCGACAGTGGATTGCTCTTCCTCGGAGTGTAGTGGAGTCTCCATCCTTGGAGGTCTTTAAACAGAGGTTGGATGGCCATCTGTCTGGGATGCTTTGCTTGAGATT
This sequence comes from Sceloporus undulatus, assembly GCF_019175285.1. Lineage (NCBI taxonomy): Eukaryota > Metazoa > Chordata > Lepidosauria > Squamata > Phrynosomatidae > Sceloporus > Sceloporus undulatus. Next base: position 142,481,606 of record NC_056524.1, on the reverse strand, counting down.
TCCTGCATGGCAGGGGGTTGGATTGGATAGCCCTTGTGGTCTCTTCCAACTCTATGATTCTATAAGACATTCAGTTTACCCATCTGTAATATTAGTATTACCCATCTTCAAGCAATCTTTCTGTATACATTTCTACCAATTAATTAGCATGGCTAAGGGTTTAAAGTGAATGGAGAAGGAGGCTGGCCATGGGAAAGTGGTGAAGGGGGCACCTGACAGGTAAGGCCCCAAGATACCAAGAGAGAAGAGGAATATAGCATCCTCATCAAGATTAGTCATTTCTAAGTCTCATCATCTTGTGAATGGAAGAGGACATGGGTAACTCTCCCATAGAAATAGATGCATTTTAAAGTACTCATGTGGGTCGTGACACGTTTCTTTTCTGAGGCATAAAGATAGAGCTTCTTAAAAATATTGAAATGAACTAGCTGTGATTGCCACTAGGTGGCAAAATACTGTAGCAAAGTATTACATTAATACTAATACTGTACAGATATGAAAACAAAGCCATATATTTGAGCATGTAGTACAGAAAATCAGTGATTATTGGCACTTACTAGCAACCAACATTTTAGATGATAATAGCAATAACAAAATAGTAGAATTACTGTTACAAATAATTATCAATCCTTACTAGGCCTTGTTTTGTTCTGACATAATTGTATCTTATCAAGAACTACTGAATTAAAGACGACCTACATGTAGCATGCAAACACTATAGAGGGAAGAACAGTGGTAGGCTTTCCATTCCAAAGAGTGGGAACACATTGTTTCATGTGGCCTCATGGTGGAAATAGTAGGAGCTGCATGGCTTTTAAGATACTGGACCTGGGGAAGGAAGAGGCAGAGGAGAGTGGCATTTCTCCTACTGGCAAATGTCTAGGTATTGAGCCCATCCATGCTGGCAAATTCCTCTGGTACTGTGTCTGCTGTCTCCATGATTTCATGTAATGGAAGAGACTTGCAACTTTGATCAGAGAATTAGTTTCTTCCTGACAAACCATTAACCCCTGGTTTCCTTCTTCCAACTCCTGGTAGTGTTCTATAGCCAGGATTCTATGGAGGCTGGCTTTTTGGGGGGTGGGGTGGGGGTATTATGTGAATGAGATCTGTTTCAACCCCATTAAACAAAAAATATGAAAAACATTTTGGAAAGTCGTTGGATAAGCAGTTATTCTGGTTAGCAAGTAGATATAGAAAGTAACTTTATTCAGTTGGTGTCAAGAACTGCCCTTTCAAACCCAGTTCAGTGAACCAGCCTTCTGTATTTCAGACAGCTAAAACTTTTTTCCAGTAACCATAGGTGTTAGCAGGATGACATTTGCAGACAGAACTATTATCATTCACAGACAGGCGTAAAATTAATGTCGAGCCCTAACATTTTGTGGGTTTTACTTTGATTTGTTTAAAATGAGTGCATACCTGCCCTTCCAGCCATGCTTCCCAGTCCCTCATACCCTTTCAAGTTTTGTCCCTGCTTTCCATTTCGCATGAGAAAGTGCTGATGAAGGAAAACCGCGCCAGGCAACACTCTTCCCTTTGAACCATTGAGTGTTAAACTGGCACTATGCCTCCCAGCATTCCCCAGCAACATAAGTTATACACAGTAATACTCACATAACACTATATTAACCAAAACACATTGATTAACCCAATACATACACACACTTATGACAGGTTAGATTCTAACAGTTGATGGCAAAGATGAAATGTATCAGCTTTCCCGATTTTGGTAGGAAAATCTGTTGGACCTGCCATCATCTTCAACCAGCATGGCCAGTGATAATGGTAGTCCAATACTGTATTTGGAAAACCCGTTGGGAGCCACTGTGGCTTCCTACTTTATAGAAATCCAATCAGCCAAATGATAGTTCTTCTAATGTTGTATAGAGTTTACACAAGCCATTCGCCCACTGAAATATTTGTGGAGAGGTGCAGTATAATTAATAATAGTGGCAAATGAATGTGTATATCTGCTGACCACACTGATATATTGGGATATCCTTTGGCCGAAACTGATTATGCTGAATTCAAATTATGTCTTGTTTGAATTGAATGAGAAATCTCCCATTTACCTGAGAACATGTGGATTTCATCCATTGCCTAGATTTTCTTTAAAAAATGTTTTCAAAAAGTAGGAAAGAGCCTCTTGTCAAGTTTTTTGAAATATCAAACTGTTTCCAAGCATCACAAATTCTTCAAGGTAGTCTACAGAATTTATTTATCTATTTATTTATTTTATTATGCTGCTTAATGTCACCATTTATCTTTAAAAACGTGAAAAATGGAATAGGTCTTATAATTGCAAAAAAGAAACGGAAAGCTGTTTTTAAGAGATACATATGAGTTGAACTTCAGAGAAGTAGCAGCAAGATATTGCATTGGCATGATCGGATTGTTGTGTTACAATTACTTGTGACTAAACTCTGTGATCTCTTGTATTAGTAAAAAGCAACTTGAGGAGATAGAGCAGTGGTGGTGAACCTATGGCACAAGTGCCAGAGGTGGCACTCAGAGCCCTCTCTGTGGGCACACATGCCGTCACCCCAGCACAGAGTTTGTTACTAGAAAGCCAGAGGGATGTGGCACTTTGCGATAAATAAGTGGGTTTTGGGTTGCAGTTTGGGCACTTGGTCTCCAAAATGTTCGCCATCACTGAGGTAGAGTTTTAAATGAAAAGTGGCAGAAAGATGAAGTGAGCAGGCCTCCCACTGCTTCCCTCTGTTCCTAATGGCCACTCTTTAAACTGCTTTTCCTTAAAAGAAGCAGCAGTAGGATAGTTCCACCTTAAATTACAGTCACTGTTGGGTCATTTCAAGTGAGGAGAGAAGTGCAGAAATCATATGGAAAGAATCTGGCATCTTTCAGAAGCTTGTGTGTAACTCCCATTTATCTCGCACTAAGTTCCAAATGCCAGAAATAATAAATTTTTAAACCCTTATTACTTTTATAAACATCAAAGATGTTTTGCAACAAGACAACAAAATAACCAGATAAGTAAAAAATTTAGATACTTTAATATGATGACAATTCTGGTTTTTTTTAAATTAATACTTTAAGTGGCTATCAGGCCATATGGTTACATCTTAGATCCAAAACACACTGCAGAAATAACCCAGTTTATCATAGAATTGTAGAGTTGGAAGAGACCACAAGGGCCATTCAGTCCAACCTCCTACCATGCAGAAAATCTCAAACTGGGTTATTTCTGCAGTGTGTTTTGGACCTTAATTTATAGGAAAAAAGCCCAGACGAAAGCACCAATCAGTACGCTGATAAATAAAAAACTAAAATATAGTGTACAAATAATGTGATATTAATATTTTTCATGATTTAATTTTGAAACATGGGATCTTGAAACCAGCATATCAGCCCAGAGTGTAAAAACATATTAGAATAGCTACAGTTTGATTATCTAGCATCACAGATTCCACCCTGCAACCCAAAACCCAAACGTATGGTATGTTCTGTTGCAAGTTGGATTGCTAACTTTTGTTTCCTGCTATGGCTTGGAAATTTTCCGTGGTTTCTTTCTCCCCAAAGTTAAGCCATTTTCCTGTGTAAAGTATTTTGAAAAATGTCCACCTTGGCTTTCTTGTATGTTTTTCATGGCATGAAAAAGTGCATTTTGAGGTGAAACCTCACTGGTATTGGTCTCGATGTCATTTGCATCTGGAGAGCACACTTTGGAGCCTCTGGGGCAATCACTCTTGACTAAAGAAATAATTGCAAGATGAATCTTGCTTTGGAAACTTACTCATGATGTAAGTGAGTGCCAGTTGGCCTTTCATTGTCCAGAGTCTTACAGTGACTCCTCCTTAATACTTGATTAGAAAAACAGTTCAGCCACAACATTTCAAACAATGCTACAGAGAGAATAAAGTTTACCCATGTCGAAAGAAATGGTTAATAGTACTTTGAATGGCTCATCAGCTTGTAATCTGACCTTAAATGTTCACAGCTAAATGGCAAAAGAAATTAATTTCTGTGAACCCAATCCTTATTCCTTGCTCCCACTACTCAGCATTTCTTGAAGAGGGTTCAGGTTAGTTCTTTGCATAGTTTCTTTGCCCATTTTCTTTAAGAATGAGAGTGCAAATACAAAAACATCCACCACCGCCACTACCAAACCTTGCTCAGAAGCCTACTGTTGTGTGTTTCTGAGGAAATTTTTAACTATTCCTCGGAGGACTCCTCTAATTCAGGTAAATATCAGAGCTTTCTGTTTCTGGATTTCACATCTTGTAACTCTTTATTCCAGCCATGCCCTAAATTTATTGGGGTTTTGTACCTGGTTAGTTGCTAGCAACAAGCAGGGCAGATCCCTGCCTTATGATAAAACTGAAAATGACTAAAACATGATTAATATTTGCAAAATGGATCATTTAACGGGAGATGGAGGACTGTCTACTTGTCAACCCCCAAATCCCAATTTTCTCACCATGGCAACTGTTTGGGTAAGGGTCCAGGTCTACCAAATGGAAAGTTTCCTCCATGTGGCTTGAGACTCTGGTCCCTCCAAATATCAAAGACACGGCCACCAGAAGATGAAGCCTGGCCACTAGGTGCATTTTCCCATCAAATTGTTTCAAGTTTTTTAGTAAAGGCTTTATGTGTTTATATTTTGTAACTGTGCATTTTGACCTCTTAGTAGCCTTGAGCATGCTAACAAAAATATAAAACATAAAAACATAAAGCAAGTAAGCTTTTAAAAGATTAATAATAATAATAATAATAATAATAATAATAATAATAATAATAATTTTTATTTATATCCCGCCTCTCCCTACGGATCAAGGCAGGTAACAGAAAACAAAAATAACAATTAAATACATTATAACTTTAAAATTCAGGACAATCCCCTACCCGCAACCTCCCTCCCTAACCTAAAAACATAAAATAAAAAATAGCAATATAAAATATTAATTAAAATGCTCGAGATGAGACATCATTCATGGGGTTGACAGGATAGCTTATACATATAAGCATATACATTAAATGCATCCTATAGCTTATATATTAAAATTAAAAATATACGTTAGTAGTTGAGCTAAGCAGAGCCTAGAAGTTACTTTTTAAAAAGTAATGATTCATATTGAATGTATCAAGTCCCAACAGTACCAGTTGCCAGTATAGGTACAATTAAATAATAATAATTTCTTTTTCCCATTTCTTGAAAGCAGTGAAGGAGTAAGGGAGACACAGGGCATCCGCTATTAGAGGATCTGCTATTTTAGATCTGATCCCAACAGGGATGACCTGGTTAACGGGGTGCAAGTGGTGGGAGCCTTAGGTGGGAGTGATCGTGTAATCCTGGAGTTTGTTATACAGTGAAAAGGAGAAGTCAGGCATAGTCAGACACACATTCTAGACTTTAACAGAACTCATTTCAGTAGACCTAGGAAAATAGTGGGGGATGATCCCGTGGTCAGGAATAATAAGAGAACTTCAGGACAGATGGGAGTTTCTCTAAAGGGATAATTTCAAAGTCAAAGGACCCAGAGCAATGGATGCAAGCTACAGGAAAAGAGATTCCACCTCAACATCAGGAGGAACTTCCTGACAGTGAGAGCTGTTCAACAGTGGGACACACTTCTTTGGAGAGTGGTAGAGTCTCCTTCTTTGGAGGTCATTAAACCGAGGCTGGATGGCTATCTATCAGGGATGCTTTGATTGTGAATTCCTGCATGGCAGGGGGGTTGGACTGGATGGTCCTTGTGGTCTCTTCCAACTCTGATTCTTCGATTCTAACCAGCAGCCATGCTTTTGGGACTGGCAAACTCTTCTTAGGACTCAATGCCACTGACATTTGATTGTCCCCCTATCTTTATTGGAGGAAGAAGATGAATGGTCATTTTGGAATAATCTAGAAAAGAAAGAGACGACATGGATGTCAGAGCCACACTTAATCCCAACCCCTACCCAACAGTATCAGAGGCTTTAGTACTGACTGGTGTTGTGAGCCACATCTGTCCTGTGTGCAGGCCTCGTGGCAAAGCATCTGTACTGATGGGGACCAGTAAATGCCATGGGCAGCTGTGTGTTGATGCCCAACCTGCCACTATGGCACAGTGAAAACATCCAGAACAGTCTACAAGATTATAGCCTTGCCACATAGTACCTCCTCCATGTGTGTGAACCTCCAAGCAATTGACATCCCACAGATTGTGTGAGAAAGTTCAAATGGCCCACATTTTCTTAGTTTGTGGCATTTTGTTCCAAGAGACAATTAGAGAAATATATTTGAAGCGAAGCCATTGTTTATTAAGAAGTAAATGCGGGGAATCAGTTGGCCCCTCCATGGTCACTCATTAGCACTTACCTTAGGCGTGGGAGAAATGTCTAACTACTAGAAATGGTAGATACTCCTCATAGAAGCCTTTATAAATTGTTATAGATGACAAGGTGACACAGTTAGTTCCCTGAGAAAATAGGTCAGCACATAATATACTGAACTAACTCAGAGGCTCCTTCCACTTAAAAAATGGAGTTGCTTTCTGGTAATGTCTCTTTTTGTTTTTATATGACAGTTATAAGATACATACGTATAACTTACTTTGAACATTACCCTCTATAGAAAAGGGGTAGAAAGAACCTATCATAATTTTTCATAAGTTCCTCCAATATGTTACCTGTTATTCTCTAAGAAATTAAAATAGTAACAGTTAATTTGTATAGACTAAAAAGCGGGGAGGGTGTTGCCCAATAACTGCATGGTCTCAAAGGAAAACCATCTTTTCAGATTCAGCAAGTATCTAATTTTTATACCATCCTGGAAGTTATAGCACAGGCAGTAAGGCCACTAAATACTTTTGAGACTTGAATGATCCAGGCTGAATCTAATCCTAGAGGCTCAGCATCTATAAAATATAATGTCTTATTAGACATTATGGCTGGTTCAATATTTATGAGGTTATAAACTGGATTTACAATCTTGTAACTTTTGGGATTCACGTTGATGGCTGTTAATGACTGAATGTGACCTCAAAAGCCAGACAGAGTCCCAATTAAAGGCTTTCTGAGGTACTGCAGATCATGGCTCTGGGAAATGATGTCTGCATTGCTCTTCCAGTCATGGTATACATTGAGACAGGCAGCGGCAGCCAGACTCCAAGGGGTCTCTCCAGTTGCTCATTTCAGTGTGCCCCTTGACCAGGAGAACCACTGCAGTCATCACTTCACAGTGTTTGATCTGCAGTACCTCAGAAGCCCTTTGGTTAGAGTGCTGCCTGGCTTAAGAAGTAGGATTTGGAGGGTTAACATCATCAGAAGTCTCTACAGTGATGTAGCCCTGTCATTGTAACTACATATGATGATACAGGTTCTTGATAATGGAGAAGGAATACAGGATACCCAGCAGAAAGATCTTAGTGTTTTTATAGATCAGCTAACCCTAAACTCTATATGGAACAATGAAGCTATGAAGTTGGGGTATCTTTTAATTTTGTCACGGATGGTATTTCACTCCTGTGCAGTTGAATTATATAAATTATTCTGCCATGTGGGACACTGAGAATTTACATGCAGAGGTAGTGCCAGTCTAATGTAGTGTAAAACCTAGAATTTTTTCAAGACACAGAACATATTAACAAAGAAACCTAAGTATAGCTGTGTTAGTCTGTGGAATCGTAGATTTAAATCGACTTCCTCAGGTGCATTTGTGAAAGTAGACTGAAGTCTGCGAAAGCTCATGCTGCCAACTTCTTTCTTTCAGTTAGTCTCAAAGGTGCTACAAGATTTCTCTCTATATAAAGAAACCTACAAATTGCTTTTGGCCTGGGGAAGGTGTTTTAAAAGTTCAACAGAGAAACAAGCTCTGTAGTCTTGCATTGATGCAAAAACAGATGTAAGACACTAGGATGGTGAGAAATGCTCTAAGTCATGATAACATCTATGAACAATGTACCGTTTTATTGCATTTCAAAATAGGAATTGACAAATATATACTCTTTCAGCACAACATGGATAATTTTTCCCTATGGGAAAAACCATAGGCTGATTGTGACAATATCTTTATGATTTGGAGTTTTGCATAATACCTTCTGTGGAACAATTGTTGCTGTCATATTTTCCTGATTGTTTTATGATTTCTATATTTTTCACCACTTAATTTTAAATGCTTTGATGTGTCTAATACTTAAGCAGCTTGCTGGGGGCAATTGGTTTACAGTTGTAAACCGCTTAGAGACTGCTTAGTATGGTATGAAGCAGTATATAAATGAAGCTGCTAGCTGCTATTGCTAAATGCAGATGGATAAATAAAATCATGTTCTGCTTCAGGTAATAAAGTTTGCTTCCTGATCCTCTTAGAATCACATACTCCTGCCTCTGGGTATCATATCAATTCAGACGGAAAAGATCAGCTAACCACAGATTTTTTGTACTGGCAGAAGGTGAAACAGCAGGGAGAAAGCTCAAGCCACAGCACAAAAGCTAGAAACATAAAAGAGAGGTGCTCTAAGAACATACAGTAGCAGACTAGAGGAAAGCGAATATTGTCCTCATCTTCAAAAAAGGAAAAGAAAGAGGACCCAAATAATTACTAGCCAACCAGCCTGACATCAATAACAGGAAAGGTTCTAGAGCTGATCATTAAATAGACAGTCTGTTAGCACTTAGAAAGGAATGTCATGATCACTAAAAATAATGCAAGACTAATCTTTTTAAAAAAAACAATTACAAGCTTGGTAGAAGAAGAATAGATGTGGATGTAGTGTATCTAGATTTCAGAAAGGCCTTTGACAAGGTCTCCTGTGATAATCCTGGGGGAAAACCCTAGTTAAGCACATTTGATGCTATGATGATAGAATACAGGGCATGCTTATGAAATTTGCAGATGACACCAAATCCTGGGGGGTAGGAGGACAAGATCAAATTTCAAAATGACTTTAACAGATTATAGAGCTGGGCCAAAACTAACAAAATGAATTCCAACAGGGAGAAATAATAGAATAGAATGATTCTAAGGTACTACATTGTCAAGAACTGTGTGAACTTTCCCCCCCAACTCAGTAAATCAATCCTCTGTAAATTGAACATCAAGACTTTGGCCACATAGCCTGAAAAACACACAAAAAACTATCATGACTTTATTTCAGAAGTTGCAGAGATATTACCAGGAAAATGTCTTGGATACAGCATAAAGAAGGTTTCTTACTCCTTCCCAGAAATTTGGCAAGCTAAGGTAAGAAAGCTACTTTCTATCTTACCAGTGTGCTTCTATGACCACTCACCATTAGCAAAACTAAAAGATAAAATTCTCAGCAGAAAAATCCCTCCTACTTGGTACTTTGCAGTGACCCACAGATTTACTAATCATTCATAAGGCAAATATTCACATAATATATCATACAAATAAGAAGCAAAATATATTTACATAACTTGGTTTTTAATATATATACCAGATCTTTTGTCCCATGTGATATTAACAACCAAACATAACATCTATGAGTTGCATAAATGAGCTAGCTCATCACAGGCCTGTGATGCTATTACAAGTGAACGCGAATATAACATGGCTATACCAGTGAACATGAATCTAACCACAAGCATATACAATCAAGCTACACAGCATAAATTCTACATTAAATTATCTTATGTTAATCAAAACATTAACCTTAATACGGCACTGAATCATTCATCTGGACAGCTAGGTTCGCCACAACTTTAACAATAACATTAAAACATGACAGAATTGACCAATTCTAACATACACTTTCTTCCCAAGTGTATGGGCAGAAACCCCCCCCCCCCGAAATGCTCAGATATAGAATGGGGGTCACCTGGCTTGACATCAGTACATGCCAAAGGAATCTTGGGGCCCACAAGCTGAACATGAGTCAACAATATGATGCAGCAGCTAAAAAAGCCAATATGATTCTAGGCTGAATCAAAAGGTGTGTAGATCAAGAGACATAATAGTACCACTATTCTGCTCTGGTCAAACATCACCTGGAATATTACATACAGTTCTGGGTGCTACAGTTCAAGAGGTATATTGGCAAGCTAGAGCATGTCCAGAGAAGGGCGACCAAAATGGTGAAGAGTCTGGAAACCATGCTCTATGTGGAAAGTCTTCAGGAGCTGGCTATGTTTAGTCTGGGTAAGGTAAGATTAAGATGCGATATGGTAGCCACGTTTAAATATTTGAGGAGATGTCATCTTGAGGATGGAGCAAGCTTGTTTTCTGCTGCTTCAGAGAACAGGACACAGAGCAGTGGATACAATCTACAGAAAAATTGATTCCACTTAACCATTAGGAAGAGCTTCCTGACAGTAAGAACTGTTCAGCAATGTAATAAACTGGTTCAGAGTGTGGTGTAGTCTCCTTCTTCACAGATTTTTAAACACAGGTTGAATGGCCATCTGTTGGGAATGCTCTTACTATTCCTGTATGGCCTTGGGCTTGATGGCCCTTGTGGTCTCTTCTAACTCTTATGGTTCTATGAATCCCATGGTCTCAAGGTTTAGAACCTATGGACTGGCAGTGTACAGAATACTCTTGAAAAACACACACGCAATGCCTGGGAATATTCAGCAAGCCAGCTAACATCTTTGCAGATCACAGCAGCTCTGCAGAAGAGAAGAGCAGTTTGAAATACTTCATATGAATAACTACATCAATAAGCATTGGATGAAAATGCAGTCCTAAACAGCCCAATACTAGTTATGTACAGGGCTTGCTAAATTCAAAGCTTCTTGTCGAGATGACAAAATCAGTAAATGGGGAACCTGGGCAAGAGTCTGTTGTTATTGCTGAGGTTGTTATCCACAGTTTTCCTGCAACAGACTGAACTTCTTCCCATTTCTTCCTATTCCTGTTTATTTGCTCTACTCTTTTGTCAGTCATGTAGCTGACTGTGTATATGACTGTATCATCACTGCAAGCATGCAAAGGATGTGAGTAAACTATCTTGTATACTTACTAAAGGAGACTAGAGAATTCAAAGATATATCTGTGTTAGTGTGTAGAATCAGTATGTAGAGAGATTGTGTAGCGTCTTTGCGACTAACTGAAAGAAAGAAGTTGGAAGCATCAGCTTTCGTAGACTTCAGTCTACTTCCTCAGATGCATTTGTGGAAGTAGACTGAAGTCTTTGATAGCTCATGCTGCCAACTTCTTTCAGTTAGTCTCAAAGGTGCTCAAGGAAACTATTGTCAGAATCCTGCTAGTGACATACATGTCCAATGTCCTTATCTGAATGGGGGGGGGGGGGGGGGAGAAGTAATCCTTTAGCCTCTTGTGCCACATCTAAACCCATTCCCACTCCAGGCAGCTCCAGGTCCCAGTTGGGACTGCTGCTATGGTGGAGATGGAATGAGGGGGAGACAGCCTCTTATCCTTCTGTTGTTTGTTAGAAAGAGACACAGGAACCTCTCTCTCTTTCCTTTCCCCTTCCCTTCCCAGTCTTTCACAATGGATGTAGCAGCCACCCCATGGGGCTTATTAACTGCCAAGATGGGGACATTGTGTTGCATGTGCAGAGCAATTACATCTTGCGCTTGCTATTTTATTCTTCTACAGTAAATGAACTGGTGATGGCCTGGTTATTTCCCCAGTTCTGCTTGTCATTTTTGCTCTGGTTGTGTTTCTCAGATTCCAATGTAGGAAAAATGTTGGTCAGTTTCTCCATGCACTTGTACACATAAATTAAAAGCCCAAGGAATAGAAATAGGTTTATCTTAAACCTAGGCTTGAACATAAATATCAGATTTCAACACAACAAAACAAAAAGTTCAAAGATAATTTGACATATCAAGCCCAGAAGAAGAAAAAGAAGAAAAACTAAGACCTATAGTTGACAGATCAGTAATTATCAAAGATCCCTTGGTCCAAAAGGAGAAGATTCAGCAGAGAACTAGGAGGAACCAACATGGTGGGAGGATGCCACCACTGTTCGCTAGAGATGAATTCTACATATTTCTTCTTTACCTTCACACTTTGGAATATATAACCCTTTTTTTGTGCACAACTCCTTTGCTCAAGGAGTTTAACATAGCACAAAAGACTAACAGAGAAAATGTAATTTAATGTGTCTGTGTGTAATTCTATACACAACCACATGCTTGATTGCAGATCACCAAGCTTGCTAAGTTATCTAACAGGACCAAAAAAGGTAAAGGCAAAGGCAAGTTCCCACTTTGCCAAGTTTGCCAAGTTGTGTCTGGCCGTAGGGGGCAGTGCTCATCTCTGTTACTCTGTTCTGTGTTCTGAGTCCAGAACTATAACCATTGCCCCACTAGTTCTCTCAGAAAAGTATTTATAATAAAAATTGTGCCAAGGTTGAAACATAGTGGTAGAAATAAATGCCATGATTAATGTATTAAATTTGCAAATTTAGAATGCCTGGATTTGAGGGGCTGTAATACGGCAAACCTATGAGAATGGGCACCAGATCCCATCTGACCTTAGATGCTAAGATGGATGAGAGACCACCAATGAAGACCAGGTGCTGTAGGCTATATTTCAGAAAAAGGAACTGGCAAACCATTTCTGCGTATTCCTTACTTTAAAAAATCCTATGGAATTCACGGGTTTGCCATAAATTGACAAGCAACCTGAATGCATGTGCATACACACATGAGAATGTGAGAAGTAAAAAGTCATGTGGTAGGAGTTGTGTTCATTTTAATACCAGGTTGTAGTTCCAGAAGTACTGCTCCAGGCTGCAGGAGGAAAACACTGGTGCGAATCAACTAAGGCACCTCAGTGTAAGCTCTCCTATGTTTCTAGTGCTTTTCAGTGGAGCTACATTTGGTCAATCCTTCATATCTGTAGGGGTTCTGTTCCGCCTCCCCCCATGGATGCCAAAAACCATGGGATCTCAAATCTAATTGGTTTATTTTTTAATTCCTTTTAATTAATTTTCACATAAATAAAAAACACATAATGAACATATACCCAGAAAAAGACAAAGCAAGACAGAAACAAAATGTCTTTCATTCAGATCCATCCATAACCTACATAATCAACAAACATACTAAAACAAACTTCCTTTATTCAGGTTTGTGAGATGGTCTTCTGAGTTCTTTGCTATTTTGTTTAACCTAGATTGTTGATTAATTATATCTGACTGCTCCATCTTTTGAGTTAGGAAAAAAGTGGATCTTGTCATTACCTCTTATTGTAATTTATATTGGTTCTATATTTTCATCGTTACTCCACAAAATTGTCTAACATTTATCTGAAATTAATTCCACCCAAAGAGTGTTAATTTTCTCCCAGTTATCTTCAAATAGTTTAGATGTTTGGTTCCCTAAGTCAGCTTGTCAATCTCATACATGTCAAGTATTTTTATGCACCATTCTTCTATCTGTGGTATGTCTATATTTTTCCATCTCCTTGCTAAGACAAGTCTAGCAGCCATACACATATAAAGTAACATTTCCCCAAATCTTTTTACCATTGTATGGTCTAACACATCTATCATGCTTAGTAGGTAAAATTATGGGATTAGAGGGATTCTACTTGAAGAGTGCTCTTTATTTTCTTTTGTTATCTCTTCACAAAATTATTTGACTTTCTCCACTTCCACCACATATGGAAAAAAGAAGCATTTTCTTTGTTACACTTCCAACATCTATTTTCTTTCGTATCGTAAATCGTGGATAGTCTTACTGGGGATAAATGCCATCTATTTAATAATTTATAGAAATTTTCTTTCAGTTTGTTGCTTTTTGTAAATTTGATGTTTCTTATTGGTATAAATGGTGACATGTCATTTGTGTGCCTGGTGAAGTGTGGCTGAGTGCAGGTGCAGCCATTGGGGTGAATGGTGCAGGGTCATCAGCAGATGCTCAAATCCATGGATGGCAAATCCACGGTTCGGGTGGACAGACTGTAGTACAAGGAGAAGATACAGTGTGTTGTATCCCATAATACTAAAGATAATAGCAGAAGGAGGCTTGTGACATTTCTTCTATAAGATGCCTTTTCAAGTGTACATAGATGAAAATTAGCATTTACTTCATTTGCAAAATAAGAAACCTCCAGAAAAAGTATTTTTGCAGATGAAGACTATACACCAGATTGCCAATAGCCGTTATAGCACTTATTTTCAGGGATGTGCATCTTACTATAAAATAGGCAGCCAAACACCCATCATTTACAAAACCTTCTTTTCTCTTCTGTTGATAAAGGCCTTGAAGCATGCTGTGGTACAGACAGAACAATTGATACCCAACATAGGGAGAAAAGCCTCCATCAAACTACCTATCACTTAAGTTGAAATAAACCCCAGCTAGCCTTTATTCATATCAAGGTGGCTAGAAACATGCTTAATACATTAAAATACAAAGAAATTTCAAACATAGAACTCAATATATTAAAAAAGTTAGCTGCAGCAAGCAACTTAAATGATATATTTTTTTTTGCCAGAATCAACACAAGCCAACTGTAAAAAATGTTGGAAGCCCTGAAGTCATCTTTTAACAAGGTTTTCAGGAGCCTTTAACAAGCAAGAGCCAAATGTGTATGCAAAAGCCAAATTACAGTTCACTAGGTTCTATGGGTGGTCTGTTTGCTGTGCTTCCTTGAGCATCATAGTAGGTTTCCTCATAACCTGTACATATATAAAATAGTAGAAACAGTTCTGAAGGAGTCATTTAAGGGCCTGCACCTCAAAAACATGTCATCTTTTATGATAAATTCATATTCTCAAAAGGAACTTCTATTCCCTCACACCCTCTTCTTCTTCCTTCCAGTCAAACAAGCTGCCACCTTATTAAGATGTTTATAGCACTACTGTAAATGTTCATAAGATCTTTAACCGTTCCAATTGTTCATGAATATGTTGCTATTTCCCTTCCCCCTGGTTTTTAAATTCCCTTTCTTTGAACATATGTATCCAAAAACTCAACACAGGCTGAGTGTACAGACATATCTAGTCTTTTTCCTCCTATCTCCCAACACCACTGGAAAATTTTACTTCCATCTGTTTTGGCCTTTACATTTTCCCCCAGGCACCTCCTACAACTACAACTCTATGATTCTGTAATCAACCTTCCCGCAGTTCAATAATCCATCTGAGAAGCTTTCCTGAGAAGTGGTCATCCAAGCTTTGTTTAAAAACCTGCAAGGAAAGAAAGTCCATCATCTTCTGAGGCAGTCCATTCCTCTTACATTACACAAGTTCATCCTAATATTTATTCAGAAACCCCTTTCTTGTCATTTGAAACCACTGGTTCAGATCCCACCCACTGAAATTAAAGAAAACAATTTTACTCCATCTTCTAATTACAACCCTTCAGGTATTTGAAGATGACTATCCTATTATCCTTCAGCCTTTTCTTCACCAGCTACCCAGCTCTCACTGCTGTTCTTTATAGGGCTTGGTTCCATATGCTTTACCATCTTGGTCATTCTCCTCCAACTGTTCCAGCTTGTCAGTATCTTTCTGTGGTATCCAAAAATGTGCTGAAGTTTAACCATAGCAAGCCAGTGGCTTAATGATTTGAGTGTTGGTCTAGAACCCTGGGAGACCAGGAATCAAATCCCTACTCATGTGGTGGTCACCCACTGGGTGACCTTGGGCATCACACTTTCTCAGCCTCTGATGAAGACAATGGGTCCTTTGAATAAATCTTGCCAAGAACCTTATGGTAGATTTGCCTTAGGATCACCATAACTCAAAAATGGCTTGAAGGCACATACACACTGACCATAGTGAAATGGAATGTATTAATACTATTCTTGATCTGGACTTCAAGTTGGTCAGTCATTATTGCTTGGGCACTTTTTTAGCCAAGCTCCAGTTTACAGAGACCTCACCTGTTCTGGAGCCCGAGTGGCACAGTAGTTAAGTGCCAGTACTGAAGCCACAAGGTTCAATCCCAGGGCTCCAGGTTGACTCAGCCTTTCATCCTTTTATAGGTCAATGAAATGAATACTCAGCTTGTTGAGGGCAAATGGCTAACACATTGTATACCACTTAGGCAATTATCACACAGAGGCCTACCATGGCTAAAATGAGGCTAAATCATTCCCAAAGCACATGGGTGTGATAGCCAATCACGCTCGCCTCCTGTGATTTAATTGTCATAGAATCATAGAATCATAGAATCATAGAGTTGGAAGAGACCACTAGGGCCATCCAGTCCAACCCCCTGCCATGCAGGAAATCCAAATCAAAGCATCCCTGACAGATGGCCATCCAGCCTCTGTTTAAAGACCTCCAAGGAAGGAGACTCCATCACCCTTCGAGGGAGTGCATTCCATTGTCGAACAGCCCTAACTGTCAGGAAGTTCCTCCTAATGTTCAGGTGGAATCTCTTTTCCTGCAGCTTGCATCCATTGTTCTGGGTCCTGTTCTCTGGAGCAGCAGAAAACAAGCTTGCTCCCTCTTCAATATGACATCCCTTCAAATATTTAAACAGGGCGATCATATCACCTCTCAACCTTCTTTTCTCCAGGCTAAACATCCCCAGCTCCCTAAGTCGTTCCTCATAGGGCATGGTTTCCAGACCTTTCACCATTTTTGTCGCCCTCCTTTGGACACGCTCCAATTTCTCAATGTCCTTTATGAATTGTGGCGCCCAGAACTGGACACAATATTCTAGGTGGGGCCTGACCAGAGCAGAATACAGTGGGACTATTACTTCTCTTGATCTAGACACTATACTTTTATTGATGCAGCCTAAAATAGCATTGGCCTTTTTGGCTGCCGCATCACACTGTTCACTCATGTTCAACTTGTGGTCTACTTGGACTCCTAGATCCCTTTCACACGTAGTTTCATTCAGCCAGGTGTCACCCATCCTATATCTGTGCATTTTATTTTTCCGCCCTAAGTGCAATACCTTACATTTCTCCGTGTTGAATTTCATTTTGTTAGCTTTGGCCCAGCTTTCTAGTCTATTCAGGTCATTTTGAATCTTGATCCTGTCCTCTGGGGTATTAGCTATTCCCCCTAATTTGGTATCATCTGCAAATTTGATAAGTATGCTTCATTGAGGCGTCCCGCTCCTCTCCTGTCATCAGAGCATTCGCGGAGCAGCCATTTCTCCAATAACAGGAATTTCTGTTATTGTGTTATATAGTGTTGAGTCCACAACGAAGCAGCATAAAAATGTAAGGTGCTATTGTTGTTGCTATTGCTGTTCTAGAATTCTCAGAGATAGAAACTCTGTGATTTCATCTGAAAATTCCTTTAGTAACCTGGGATGGATTCATTTAAAGCAGCTATATGTTCCTTTATCATTTTACCTGTTTTGGGGTGCAATCTCTGTCTTGCTTCATCCTTTCAATTTTTACCAAATAGAGCCATGTTTTCCTTTTGGGAGAAGACTGAGACAAAGCAGGTGCTGAGCAGTTTTACTTGCTCTCTGTCATCTGCTTGTATTTCACATTGTCTATGTTCAAGAAATTTATCACTTCTTCCTCTTACCCCAAACATAACTCAACCTTCCTCCCTTTTATGATTTCAATCTCTTAGCTGAGCTGAGCCCATTCTAAACTTTAGTTCTCCTGTCTTTCTCCTCACAAATATTGGCCATTCATTTGCACTTTTGTGTGGGATTTGTCACTTACAGTTTTCATGCATGCATCATTGATGTTGCTGTTCCCAGTACTGGTGTCCTCCTGAAATCTGAAACACTGTCTTCCCTCACTGCAGAATTCAGTATAAAGTCGTCCTAATCAGGTTTGCTAAACTCATGGCAAACATATTTTTACCTGCTACTGGCAGCTGCCCCCTATGTGTTTCTAGAAGTATTTCTTCATGGAAATAGTTTCCATCATCCAAGAAATCAAATCCCTCCCACTGACATAATCTGTTCAGGCAGTTGTTCACTTGTACTGTACATTATATCCCTCTCCCCAGCCATCCCCAATAATAAGTGCTGTTGAGGTCCTCTGTTTTCTTGTTTTCCATCCTGTTCAGTTACTATGAAAGAACTTTTGCTCAGACTCCTAGTCCTACACCATCAAGACACACAGTTTAATAGTGTTCTTCTGCATTGTGATCATTTTCTGTTCCAGTCACTAGGGCCCTGACAATGTGGTCTCGGGTATTCCTTTCTTTTCCTGTTCTGCGTCCTAACTCACAAAGTGCAAGATTCCATGGACTGTTATTGATTCTTTCCCTGCACAATTTGACCATATCTGGTTTGGTATACTTGGAATGCAGTTCCCATGTTTACTTTCAGTATTACTTAGAGTAATCAGCAGTGCTGCTTCCAAGAAAATACTGTAAATTCAGTGCACTTCACAAGAACTTACTTCAAAATAAATGCAGTCAGGACTGGGCTGTTAATAACACTTTTCTGGTGTGCTCTTCTCTGGTGCTTCTGCCTGTTCAAGTGTTTTGTCTTTTCTAGTAACTAGATCATATATCTGTACATTTTTGCTGTTGCTGCCTTTTCTTCCTGTACTTGATTTAAAAGGAATCTGTCTTCTAAATATTTTCATAGCAACAGGCTAAAAACCTTGCTTTTTGGATACGTCCAGAAGTCTCATTCAAAATTGGACAGATACTTTCCTAGTAACAAGAAGTAAATTGCCAACAGCAAGTATTCATATCTCTTGGCTAGGAAATCTTTGCTGTGTTTCACAGTGCAAATCAAGGAACCGTGGTTTTAAACAAACTCCAGCTATGAAGGGAGACCTATGGAAACTGCAGACACTTAGAACAAGAACAATATGGATTGAATCCTGTTAGTTAGTCCCAGATAGATTACAGACATAGAATCATATAATCAGAAGGGATTGTAATTCAATTGCAATTGTAATTAATGTAGTTCAACCCTTGATATGCAGGAATGCACAAATAAAACCCACCTGAGAGGTGCCATCCAACTTCTGCTTTAAAACCTCTAAAGAAGGAGAGTCCACCACACTTCTAGGCTATTCATAAAGTCAAGAAGTTCTTCATGAAGTTAAGTGAAATCCCTTTTCTTGTAACTTGAATCCAATGATTTCTGTCCTAGTCTCTGGAACAGGAGAAAACAAGCTTGCTCCAGCTTATGTATGACATGCCTTCATGTATTTAAAGATGGCTATCATGCCACCCCTCAGTTTTCTCTTCTCCAGGCGAAACATACCTGGATTGCTCAGTCATTCCTCATAAAGCTAGGTTTTCAGACTTTGATCCTTTCTGAACTGTGGTGCTCAGAACTGGGCACAGTATTTCAAGGGAGGTATGATCAAAGTAGAATAGAGTGTTAGGACCACTGGTTTTTGAGGGGCACCAACTCTCTGCAGGAACTTACAGACTGAAGGTTTTAAAAACAGACAATTAACCAAAATGACTCCAAATAAAAATGAGTTAGAAGAACAAGCTGGTTTTTTGCAAAAACTATTTTTTTAATTAAAAAGACATAATGCAAAGTGTCATAGTGATCATAGTGGTGAGCTATGAGAAGGAAGAGGAAGTACTGTAACTTGGTAGGATTATCCCCCCCTCTCCCACACAGATTCTGAATTACTAAAGCTCTAAGGATGAACCACATAAACAAGATCAAGTGAGTGCCATCATTACTTTATCAAAATACTGAAAAAAGAAACAGAGATAGAAATAGCAATGATGTTTTCTCTACATGCAATTTTTTTCCTTCTTCATTTTAATTGTTTTGAGACTCTTGTGGAGGTAGATGGATTAAAATGGTGCTATAACAGTCATTACCAGTGTTTCATACCTCATAGCAATGAAAGACTACCATAAGAAATGTAAAGATGCCAGCCACAGATGCTGACGAAACGTCAAGAAGAAAATTTTCTAGAATATGGCCACATAGCCCAAAAAACCCACAAAAAACTAAAATGTAATTTTACTTTATTCTATTCCAAACTTTTTTCAGTTTATGGTAGTCTTTCATTCTTTCATCCATCTCTATGAGTGTTCTTAAAAGGGAGATCGGTACGTACAATCTTAAGAATACAAAGGCAATGATCAAAGATGGGACATTATGTGAAGTCGAAGGCTTTCATGGCCAGCATCCAGCCATGTGGCCATGTTATAAAAGCGTTTATTCCTGACGTTTCACCAGCATCTGTGGTTGGCATCTTCCAAGATGCCAGCCACAGGTGCTGGTGAAATGTCAGGAATAAATTCTTCTAGAACATGGCCACATAGCCTGAAAAACTCACAAAAACTATGGGACATTATATCTGAGATACTGAAAATCCTTTCTCTCTGAGGAAGAAGTAGAATTTGGTGAATACCCTACAGGGAAAAAGTTCCACAGAGCTTCTCATTGATTTATGTATCATTTATGGACGATCACATGAGCCTTGTTCTTGCTGCCATCACATTAGTAAAAGAAAATGGATGCTAATCACTTTGGGAGCTTTTTTGTTACACGTCCCTTCACTAGTGAGATGGGAGCTGTTTCTGCCATTGACAGTCCCTCGCGTTCTCTTCTGCACTCTCTCTGAACCTGGCCTCCCTGCCCTTTAGTTTCTTTCTTTTTTAAAATTATTATTATTCCTGAATTATGGCAATGCAATTTAGTGAAACAAAAAATGAAATAAAAGAAAGGGGAGAGGAGAAAAGAAACCAGCTTGTTTGGAAATAGTGGGGGTGGAGCAAGGTGTGGGGGAGGCCTATATCAAAGACTGTCTGCAATCCATGGAAAATCCAAGGGCAGAAAGGAAAAATACTTTTGGGATGTTAGAGCTGACTTCCAAAAATCTCAGAAGGGGGACTGGAGGATTTCTTATGGTTTCCCACTTTCTGAATTCACAATTCAGAACCCTGATGTGTAATAGAGAGATAGGGGATTTGGTGGGCTATGTTTGTTCTTAAAGTGTGTGTGTATTTGGGGGGGGGGGGTGCACCCTAGGGTAATTTTTGTGGTCCTCAGACATGTCACCAAAGGGAAAAATCAACTAGAAAGGAAATTTTGTGGTGGGCTACCAAGATAATCAGAATTCAGAGGCATTACAGCTCAGATATGAGATGTGATTATGATGATGATGATTTATAGCCCACCCAATCACATGGAATCTGGGTGGGTTACAACAATAAAAATATAGAGAATAAAATAAAATAAAATACAAAAAATAAAATAAAATAAAATAAAATAAAAGAGAATGACATTAGTTACAGTAATTTACAGTTAGGCCTGATGGAAACTGGGCCTGTCTTTTTCACTCCCTCCCAGGTCTGATGATGACAGTTGGAATGGAGGGAGGGCTCTTCTTCTTGAGGTAAGAATATAATTTTTATTAATTTTAATTTAATTCTTCTCATTAATTTAAGAGAAGAATTGGTGGACAGAGTGACATAAGTCATAAGACATAACGGGGAGAAGAACTAGGTAGGGAAGGCCTGCCGGAAGAGATCCGTCTTAAGAGCCTTGTTAAAGGCTATAAGAGTAGAAATGTCGCGGATCTCCTTCGGCAGGTCATTCCATAGCTTCAGAGCTGCGATGGAAAAGGCCCTCTGGGTGACTGAAGTTAGCCTAGATTTTATTGGCTGAAGTA
This sequence comes from Sceloporus undulatus, assembly GCF_019175285.1. NCBI lineage: Eukaryota > Metazoa > Chordata > Lepidosauria > Squamata > Phrynosomatidae > Sceloporus > Sceloporus undulatus. The sequence continues at coordinate 142,460,185 of NC_056524.1, read as the reverse complement.
GATTCTTCCCAGAGGACCTTAGAATGCGGGACGGACAGTACGGAGGAAGGCGATCCCTTAAGTATTCTGGACCCAAGCCATGTAGGACTTTAAAGGTAATCACCAACACCTTGGACCTTGCTCGGAAACTAATTGGCAGCCAGTGAAGGGATTTCAAAACCAGTGTTATGTGATCATTATGACGAGAACCTGTAATTAACCTGGCTGCCATATTTTGTACAAGTTGAAGTTTCTGAACTTGGCACATGGGTAGCCCCATGTAGAGCGCATTACAGAAGTCCAATCGAGAGGTGACCAGCTCATGTACTACTGTTTCAAGGTCTCCATGCTCCAGGAAGGGGCACAGCTGGCGTATCAGCCAAAGCCGATAACAAATGCTCCTGACTGTCACATCCACCTGAGCTGTCAGGTGAAGTGACGAGTCAAGGAGCACCCCCAAGCTATGGACAGAGTCTTTCAGAGGAAGTGTGACCCCATCTAGAACTGGCTGACATAATTCCATACCTGGGCTTGGGTTTCCTATAAAGAGTACCTCCGTCTTACCTGGATTCAGCTTGAGTCTGTTTTCCCTCATCCAGTCCATTACCGCCCCAAGACAGGCATTCAGAGGAGAGATGCCATCCTTAGTCACTGCATCAGTCTGAGACATAGAGAAATATATTTGGGTGTCATCAGCGTACTGATAACACCCTGCCCCATGTCTCCGGATGATTTTGCCCAGCGGCTTCATGTAAATGTTAAACAGCATGGGAGACAATATGGCACCCTGGGGGCCGCCAAATTTTAGCTCTCTTTTAGAAGAGCAACTGTCTCCCAGTGCCACCATGTGGAATCTGCCTGAGAGGTAAGACTGGAACCACTGTAGAACAGTGCCTCCAATACCTAACTCTCTCAGGCATTCCAGAAGGATACCATGGTTGATGGTACTGAAGGCCATTGAGAGGTCTAAGAGCACCAGCAGGGTCACACCTTCCCTGTCGATGCCCAGACCGGTGAGAGTGGGGGGAAATGACATTGAAACAGTAACACAAAGGGGGAAGTATGGCTATGAACAGATATGAAGAAATGCATGACAGATAGGAAAAAAATACTCTTGTTTTTCCAACCTGCATGAAAACTTTAATATGTAGAAAAACTAAAGACTGGAACTCTTGAAAATTCAGTCAGCACCAAATACAATTTAACTGGATTTATGGACCATCCCATCCCAAAGGTATCATGCTTAGTTATTTGGCTGTAATATCCCCTACCCATGTTCATCAAAAGTCATTTTAAATGAAACAGAAATATTTATGACCTGGTACTTTCAAGGTAAGTACCCATTGTCTCCTTCCATGTAAAGACAAATGGTATCATTTGATCTGCTTACACAAAATGTGAGACACTAATAACGTGATCTGTCTCGATGTTATTTTTCATCTAGTCTCATGGTGCATTCTAACATTGCAAATGTTTTGCCAATTTGTTGCCATTCTGTCAGCATAACTTAAGAGCTGGTTTGGGGTTGTATTCACATATCATTTTGCTGGTAACCCATTGATGAAAGAGTTAATTTAGGTCCCATAAATCAGTAAAGATGTTTTTTCCCCATTTTCTGATTTTTCCTACTGCTTTTTGCCCATCAAGATAATGAACTTAACACATGCAGGTCTCTGTCTTTATAGTGTCTACATTGACCTCTGAATACAAATCATAAACTCCATTTGTCTCCCTCTACAAAGGCTGCCTGTCTGTCGTCATCTCTAGATTGCAGTGTGCTATGAAAATACATTAATTTTCTTGAGTTGGACATTACCACAATCTCTCTTTCCAGCTGGATATAATGATCAGGTTGTCTTACACCATCCAGAGGAGGTTTTAATCCCCGATTCCTCCAGCTTCCATAAATCTCTCTACATTGCACCACTGCTAAAATTCTTTGTAGTTTGTGTCATAGCTTGTAAAATCTGTTAAGTTTCTTTCTACCCTGAAGAATATTGTCTCCCTAGAAAGAATCTTACTAAGGATTATTATTAAATGCAGGACATTGTAAAGAGTTCCTCTTTTGGGAATACTATTCCAATGTTCTTTTGATTAACCCAGTATCAGAGGTATACAGTGGTACCCCGGGATACGAATGCGCCGGGTTACGAATTTTTCGGGATACGAAAAAATCCCATAGGGATTTATTGCTTCGGCTTACGAAGGTTTCTTCGGGTTACGAAAAAACCGCGGCGCTATTTTCCGCCACCAGAGGGCAGCAGAGAGCTATTTTTCCATTAGCGCCTATGGGAATTCGGCTTACGAAGGTATTTCGGGTTACGAAATTAACCGCGGAACGAATTAATTTCGTAACCCGGGGTACCACTGTATCACTATAAAAACAGAGACTAAATTGGTCAGAAAAAGATCTTCTGTCTTTTTCTCTTTTCTCCTTATATAGTTCTCTCTCTCGCGCGCTCTTTTGTAAATGCATGTAAATTTTCATCTGGGTCATAGATGCATGATCCATAAGCCATGTGGTCCTCAGCTACCACAGGTGTGATCTTGAAGCTGCCAGACCCTCCCCCCCCCCCCCCAGCTGTCATGGTTCTTGTTTTCCTGGCATTCTGAGGTTGGGAGCCATTTCAGTCTAGTTTCAAGGGTTAATTTCAGGACAGAAAGAGTTTCTCCTTATTTATGTGATATATCTGTAAGCACCCCCTTGTGTACATTCTACAATGGTGTATAACTTAGAACAGCAACAAATATCATAACTCTTGCATAATGCATTATGACTGGGGTCCTCTGGAAGGCCATCCCTGGGGCTACAGGTAGACTGAATCTTCCCCTCTGATGGCAGAAACAGGTGTCAGCTCTTGGAGAAGAAAATCCGTTCCCCTCGTATGCCCCCTCCTAGGCTTTGTAGAAACTTCCCAAATCCTTCCATCTCCTATGCTGGCAGAGGAAAATATCAGTAGAGGCAAAGTGAGGGTAGCAGATCAGAAGGCATGCTAAAAGTGGGTGGGGAAGGGTTATGAGCTGACAGAAGTCAGCATGGTCTTCGGTTTGCAGACAGGCCCCAGGCATGGTCAGATGAGTATACCAGCGTTGGTGTGGGATACATACTCTTCATTTTGGTTCCAATGTGAGACAAATAGCCAAGAAGAAAGGAACAAAAAGAGGGGGGACAAACTGATGTTGTCACTCCTTCTCTTCTAGTGAAAGCCCAGCAGGGAGTTGTAAAACTCTGCTCTTCTTCCCACCCAAAGCAGCAGGATTGCTCTGTATGCGCACATGAACAGCAGCCATATAGATCCAAAGAAGCACCTTTAAATAGAGGCTATTTAAAACAGATTCAGTGAACTCTGGAAGTCTAATTATGGCTTATTGCAGACACCATGTAATTTGCTGTATGAAATTTTATATTATATAAACGGATTGACGAGGCTTCCCTATGTGGTTATAGGATGGTCTATAGGTTTTTTTATACTGTTCTAATATTTTTTATCAATTTCTGTTATTGATATGCAGACTATGCTAAAGAGATTCTTTAAATCATTTTTACAACCTTTTAAAACACCCTACAAGTTGACACATGTTAGAGTTTCTATGACTGTATAAGTGGTCATTATTGTATTGTATTTTATCGTTGTGCTGGCTGTATGCCGTAATATATATCTATATCTATATCTATGTCTCTATCTATCTATCAATCGATCGATCCAAAGAAGCACCCTATCAGCAAGGCCACTGACTTTCTAAGTTAAGAGACAACCTTGGAGCAAGTATCTGTCCCTTACCAGGCTTATCTCCCTATGTCCCCTGCTGGCATATTGGCTGTAACCTATTTCCCTCTCCATTGCTCTGGCCCTTTTCAAAACACATTTCTTCTGCTAGCTTAGATCCAGGCTCTCTGACAGTAATTTCTGGTTTGCACCCACCCAGACCCTAAGATCCTCAGGAAAGACTGACCAACTTCACAGCCATGTCTGGTGGAGGTGTGAGACAAGGCTCCCTTCCATACTCTCCATCATTTCACAAATGATCTTATTATTTATTTATTTACCCATTTCAGTCAAGGTTTCATCTATTCTAGGTCATTCCACTGCAACTCGTGTAGTAAAGGATATTTTAGGGGATAAAGCTCAGCATCAAACTCCTGTTTTGAGCCTACTAGATTTTTCTGCAGCCTCTGATAATTTGGATCATCAGATTTTACTGTTATGGTTGCCATCATTTGGAAAATGGTGAATGCTTTGTCCTGGTTTAAATCTTTTTGGTCTGATTGTTCCTCCTCTGTTTCATTTTGAAGATTTTTGTCAAAAACGTGCTCTATAACTTTAGGGGACTTAAGGAACAGCCTTGGGCCTTCTTCTTTTTCATTATATACATGTCTTCTTGGATGTTTTATTTCAGATTATTATTTTCAGTATCATATTTTCCAGTTTTAAATTAATTGATGTGTCTGTGTGGAGGTCTATGATGGAGTGCTTGTTGAGTATTTCTTTGTGGATGACCACCCACTATTTTAAGCTGAATATAGAAAAAAAACAAACCCTGAGATCCCGGTGTTTCAAACTGGCTGTCCAGTAGCCCCTCTTTCATGCCCTCCACTGAGTTTACAGGGTTGCACAGTGGCTCCTGTTCCAGCTTCCAAGAACCTCAGAGTCCTGCTGGAAGGTCATTTGACCTTGCACACCTTTATTGGAGCGACAGCAAAAACCTACAATCTCCATCTCTTGAAGATCCATAGGATCCCTAAGTTCTTGACCACTGGGACTATCCATCTGTTTATCCAGGCATTGATTTTATTATGCCTCTATCGTTAAAATAGCCTACTGGTTATTTTCTTGTTCTCGTCTTTCTCTGGATTTAATTTAGAAAAGTGCCATCTGCATTGTCTTATATTTTCCTAAATACTCACATGTTCTTTTCTACTTAGAACCCTTCACTGGCTACCAGTTTGGGCCAGGGCCCTTTTTAAATATTTGGTTCTTATATTTAGTGCTCTGTGTTCTAATCTCCTCCAATACCTTGCATCTCAGCTAGCATGGCATGCATCATCTAGGAATGGAAGATCTACAGGCAAAGGATTATCGTGTATCCCATTGATGCACACAACATGTTAAGGCTGAAACTCAAGCCTGAGATCTGTTTCTGCATCTGTGGAATGATCTTCCTTTGTATATCTGGATGGAGGAGGATTTCACTCATTTTCATAAGGGGTTGAAGACCTTCCTCTTTGATTTGCCAGATCAAGCTGCTGAGCTCTGCCTGAGGTTGCCAGTGGGAGATAGGTAGCAGCTGGTGGGATGTTGAGTTTTTAAATGTATATTTGTACTGTTAGGTTTTATTGTCTCTCTTTGATTGCATATGTTTGATGTTCCACCCTTCAATGGGAAGGGCATTATAAAAATGTTATTATCAAATGAAAACGGGGAAATGTGTAGCCAAGCAACATCAAAATGTGGTCATAATGGCAAAAGTAATCAGTGAAGATGATCGCACAAGTTAGAAGCCACTACTGGGAAGGGCAATCATCTACAACAAATAAAGCAGCAGTACACAAAGCTACTTGGGCAATATGTGTGTTTGTGTGGGGCTGTGTGCTTTCTCTGTTTCTGTCTCTGAATTTTGATGGCAGGTTATTTACTGTGTCTTTGGCCACATTAATACTAAAGATCACCTTTTGCTGTATAAACTGATGGACTTTCTTCTCTGAAAGCAGTTGCAAAAAGAATAACAACATGGAGCAGGGCCTTTTCAGTGATGGTTTTGGAATCCTTTTCCAAAGACCCAGCAGGCAAATTTGCTGGTGAACTTAAGAAATGAGGTTAATTCTTTCCTTTGTGGGAGGGTCTTTGTACAGTAATGGTGGCATGGGTCTCATGAAACTAGCCCTTCTTCAAACCATGACTGCTATTCATCCAAGCAAGTGATGCATGCCGTGAGAAGTGGGGGACAGGCAGCTTCTTATTGCAGATCCTTAGATGTACTCCTGCTCTTTAGGTTAGAAAGAAGACAGCTGAAAGGGAATAACTCCCTTTTCATCCAACTCCTTACACTTCAACCTGGAGCAGAGTTTTCTTCCTTGGAAGCACACAACATTCAAGTCTAAACTTCAAATTCTAGAGCAAAAAACAAAGGGAGAGTATCTCAGGCCTGCTAGTTCTTTTTATAGCTTTCCCCTATAAAAAATGTAGGAGCTGTGACAAAACCAAACTTTATGATCATTCCTTAACAGGATTTACACATCTAAACAAAAGCAAAGCTATTGAGTTATTTTGAATTTGACTTATGAAATACATCTGATAAGGTGAATTTTCTTTATGGATCTCTAAAGACTGTCAATTTATCCCAGAAGTTGAGTACCCTTCAGTCACATCCCAAACTCATAAAACTCTTTTAATGAAGCTGTTCTAATGAATTGGCATCACAGCATATTTGAATCTTAATTGAGGAGTTAGTCTGAATAGTGTTCTTACCATCTGCTCTTCTGCCATTTATGATTGTAGAAAGAACATATTTTACAACTGCAACCATAAAATAAAGCCCTAATGACTGAAATAATGCAATATGGGTTATGTGTGTGTGTTCGTAAAAAGTGCCTTGCAGATGGTGATGGTGATGTTTACTCTTTCCTTCAGGCAGAAAAGGTTGCTTTCTGACACTTAATATGTCACAACAGCTGTAAATTTATGATGTCAGAAAAGGTTATTCATAGGGAAGGTTTCATTGCATGCAAAGTCATTTGTCATAGCACTCTAGTAGAACATCTACAAACTAACCCTTTATTTTACAGCCTGAAGAGAGGATAAAAATATTAGAGGCATTAAAGTCAAACAACCTTCACCTTAACATTCTGAGGAAATGGAAGTCGTCGTCTTCTAGGAGTATTGCAGCACCAGAAAAGTCAACAGGATGTGGAGAAAATATCACACAGGACAGATTTAGAGCAGCATTCTTGGTTTATTTGCACTTTGGCAGAAGAGTAATTCAATGGGCAGAAATAATTGTAAAAGCAAAATATTGTGGTGTCTTCATTAAACTGGGAATCATCTAATCACCTTGTTTCTGTATGCTTTCAAAATATGTGTGAAATGGGATATTTTGTCCATTTCATTCAAAATTTCTTGATGTTTTTATTGCTTTGAAGAAATATGGCAATATTACAAAAAGTCTACCACAATTACAGTGACAGGACCCTGTTAAAGAGTTTGGTGGCACATATATCTAAGTAAGAGTGTATGTTCCAAGCTGGGGTGGGAGGTGTGGGCATCATATCCCAAAATGGGTGGATGAGCCCTTCCCCCAGCCATAAACTGATGAGTGATGATTGTAGCCCTACTAACTCAGTCAACAGGAAAGTTTTTGTGCCCCTGATTTGCTGTGATGTGATTGTTTCCTAAGTGGAAATACTTCAATTTCTGCACTTCAGCAACAAGTGAATTCCAGCTGGCCTTTGGCATTCTGTTTATATAAAATTGTTGAGCTGTGACTTCCTGGAATCAGTGCAACTCCTGGAAAGTCTGCTACTTGCACAACATGGAGTGGTTTCTCCTTTCTGTTCATAGTTCTTGGATGGCTCCACAAGGTAATAAGGAAGACACTACTGTCTATGGAAGTTTCAGATGGGAATGATAAGGGATGCACTTCAGGAATTTGGGAATAAGAATGATGAGCTCCATCTGTTAGCCTCAATTGCTCTATGCTTCTTATGGTCAGAAACGCTAAGAAACCAGAAAGACTGTCAAAGCACATGGGAAGGATGTGCAATATGATTTGGTGCAGAGAGTAGCAGTTCTCACCAACCCTCTAACTTTAAGCATAACAAATTTGGAAATACTGATCATGGAAAACATATACATCCAACAACACTGTTTCATGCGAAAAGAGAGGTTCTATCAGAATATGGTATGAGTCTATGAAAGAGGATTTGCTTTTGAGGCAGCTTGTATACAGGGGTATCATCAGGCTTTATGATACCAGGTTGGGGGGGGCTTTGGGAGGAGGAGGTGGCAGTGGCCTGCACTACCTCCTGCTCCCGCTGCTCACCTCTCATGGCTTCCTTGCCAGACAGGCTCCCTCCCTGGGAAGAGCACCGGACCACCAACAAAGTCATGAGAGGTGTGCTCCCCCCTCTGCCACCCTCAGTGCCATCTTGGCTCCTCCCCTTCACTTTCTTCTCACTTGGTGCAGTGGCTGCTCCCTGCTGCCTGCCCCTCATGGTTTTATAGCTTCTCCAGGGAGGAAGCTGGGCTGGCGACAAAGCAACAACGGGAGGGGACCCCACGAGGGTGTCCCTCTCCTGTGGGGTGTCATCTGGTGTGGTCCGCATCCTCTGCACCCACCCATTGACACCACTGCTTGTATAGGGTATGTTTTAGGATAACTTTCCAGCCTGAGCTAGTGATGAAATTAGCTTTAAAGCTTCTGATTTAGCTAGTGAGAAAAATCCCCAAAAGTCTGAAAACCCATCTTACTATCTTAGTAAGCAGGATTTTCCTTTTATTTCTTCTCTATTCCTTCACAGTTGGAACACACACATATGCATCACATATAGTGACATTCTCTCATTGCTACTAACAGAAACCTATGAACAACTTCCAGCTGAATGTTTGCTAATTTAGCTTTCATGTGAGATTGTCGAGTCTTCAGGCCTTCTGGGTTATTTCTTTTGGATAGCTAATTAATCTGCTTCTGGGCCAATGATCCAGCTCTCATCTCTCTGTTTAGAACATTTACTTATGACAAATCTTCCAGTCTGCACTCTTAACTGAAAGGCAGGTGATGCTTGTTGTTGTTAGCTGCCCTCGAGTTGATCCCGACTCATGGCAACCTTATGGATGACACATCTCCAAGAACCCATCCTCCACTACTCTGCTCAGATCCTGCAGATCCGTGTCTGTGACCTCCCTGATTGAGTCCATTCTCCAGCATGTGGTCTTCCTCTCCTTCCTCTCTACCTGTCCTAGCATTATTGTCTTTTCTAGTGATTGGTGCCTTCGCATGATGTGGCCAAATTATGACAGCCTCAGTTTGATCACCTTAGTTTCTAATGAGATTTTTGGCTTGATCTGTTCCAGGACCCATTTGTTTATCTTTTTGGCTCTCCACAGTATCCTAAGCACTCTTCTTCAGCACCACATCTCAAAAGAGTTGATTTTCTTTCTGCCTGCTTTCTTTCCTGTCCAGCTCTCACATCTGTACATGGTGATGGGACATACAATGATTTGGACGATTCTAACTTTAGTGCTCAGCTGTATATCTTTACTCTTCAGGATCTTTTCTAGTTGTTTCATAGCTGCCTTTTCCTCCCTAGTCTTATTTCTTACTGTAGTTACCATTGTGATCTATGTTTTGATTTCCTCATTGTCTAGGCTGAATTTATACATTTCTTCTCTGTTTTGTTTGTTTGTTTGTTTGTTTGTTTTCTTTATGTTCAGCATTAAGCTTGCCTTTGCACTTTCATCCTTGACTATCTTAGTAACTGTTTCAAGTCTGTAATGGCTTCTGCCAATATTATGTCATCTGCATATCTTAGGTTGTTGATGTTCCTTCCTCCTATCTTCATTCCTTTTTCTTCTGAGTCTAACCCTGCTTTTCTTATTATGTTTTCAGCATATAAATTGAACAGATAAAGTGATAGAATCAAGCCTTGCCTGACCCTTTTGCCTATTGGGAATCACTCTGTTTTTCTATATTCTGTTCTGGCAATAGCCTCATGTACTTGGTACAGGTTTCTCATCACAATTATGAAATGTAATGGTGCCCCCACGCCTTTGAGAGCATTACATAACCTTTTGAGATCAATACAGTCAAATGCTTTGCTATACTTTATAAAGCACGCACTTATTTTTTCCTGGAATTCCTTAGTGCACTCCATTAGCCATCATATGTTTGCTATGTGGACTCTGATACCTCTTCCTTTCCTGAATCCTTCTTGCACCTCTGGGGTTTTTCTCTCCATGTATGGCTGGAGTCTATTTTAGAGAATTTTGAACATAATTTTGCTAGCGTGGGAGATTAATGCTATGGTCCTATAATTGCTGCACTCTTTTGTATTACCTTTCTTATGGATTGATATATATATATATATATATATATATATATATATATATAGACCATTTCCAGTCTGTTTGCCACCACTTTGTTTTCTATATTTGTTGGAATATTTTAGTTAAAACTACATTTGCTTCTGTCTGTGTGCATTGTAGCAACTCAATTGGGATAGCATCTGTTCCTGGTGTCCTGAATTCGATGATGTCCCCGAACTCAAAAATTTGGAGGTTGAGTGTACTTGTGTCAGAGCATAAGTCAAGTGCAAATCAAATGCAGAAACTACTTTATGAACAATGCCCATCTTCTGTAGGAGGACATATAGGTTATTGCAGTGCCTGCCATTTCTTCTTTCTTCCCTTTGTGTGTTCATAAATAAATAAATACTAAGAAGTTGATCTAACTGTTCTAATTCTTCTTTAGAGTTTTTATTGGGAGCTGAATGGAAATCAGAGATTCAGCTGTGCCAGCAACCATGTGGCTTTTTAATGAGCAACATCTTGCTTTATTTTCCCCTAAGGGAAAAATATGTTTTATATTAAAATAAAGACAGCAAATTGTATTTAGGCTATGTTTGATTGGCATCTCATTGCATTCCATGAAATTATTGCACCCCTGAGACTGCTTTATTTGCAGCCTTTGTTTCTTTTAGGATACATGAATGATACCGATCGTAATGTGAAAGAATGTCTTCATATTACTTGAAATTTATTCCAAGTTTGTTTGTTTGTTTAAGCATTCTAGTTAATCCCCTGCCTACGGCACCTGAACCAACACAGTCAGATATTAAAAACGATAAAATAACAAAATCCTTGGAGGTCTCCTGCAAATCACCCAGAGTTCTACCAATAGAAATGCTGTTAGACAAATATGTCAAAATAAGAATAGCAGCCAACAGGTAACAAGCACCCAATCTAGCAAATTCCAGATAGGAAACTGACATTAATAAATATGCTAGAAGAAGAGTGAGTATCTTGTGCCCTCCAATGCTGTTGTCCACAGAGCAAAATGCATCTGAGGAAGTAGACTGGAGTCTACGAAAGCTCATGCTGCCAATTTCTTTCTTTCAATTAGTCTCAAAGGTGCTACAAGATCTTTCTACATACTGATTCTACAGACTAACATGGCTATATCTTTGAACATTTAGAGGACCACTTTTTTGCCCAACCCATTTGTAAATTAATTGGGATCTACTGATGTCTGGGCAAGCTTTTTTGGAGACTGGAAGATGTCATAAACTGCTCTCTGATCAGACCATGGTCTTTCCAAGATAATGGTGATCTGGAATATCTTCTGATGCATTTATTTCTTAAATGTATACCTCACATTACCACTAAATAATGCTCCAGGCAGGTAAAATACAACCACACAAGTATAATAAAATAAATGCAAAAAAAAAAAGTCAAGTTAAAAACTAGCAATTAGATGCAATTTTTTTGAAAGAGCAATATAAAAATAAACCAGATTAAACACCCAAAAGCACATAAAACCAAACAGTTAAAACCAATTTCAAGACATTTAGTAGCAGAAAATGCACTCTCTTGAGTTCTTATCAACCTATGGCTTCAGATACTGATAGGATAGAAAGAACTGCATCTCCTGCAGATCTTAAAACTTAGATATGCGAGATAATGTCTTGAATCATGTAGGCTTTACTTCTATAACCATCACATCAAATTGTGCCTGGAAACAGATCAATGGTCAGTGAAGCTGTTATAAAATGGGGATCATAGGTCCCTATAAACCACTTTAAAAGTCAAAAGCCTGCAATGTTTTGAACTAATAGAGCAGAAGCCTGGGCAGAGGTCAGGTTTAGCGTATGCCACGAGGCTGGCCATTGACATACTGGAAAAACTGTACTACTCTCATGGTGGCCAAACAGTCTTCATTTTTATGTCTCATTTATATGCAAATGCAAATAGCATAGGTTTGCATAAAACATATGTGCTTTATGGGATTTCATTCTAAACTCAAGCCTTGTTGTTATTGATTCCATTTTAGTGATTTACTTCCTGAAAAAGGATTCTTTCATGAAGTATCTTTTATTATAACAGATGGTTTTTAAATCATGAGCTTTTAAATTATGAATTGTTTTTAATATACTGTATATCCTTTTAAACTGGCGTTAATGCCCTTTTAACTCATTATGTATTTTTAATTGGTGTTCATGCTTTTGACTATGTATGCTATATGTCTATTTGCTGCTATGCTTTATTTTCTCATTCCCGGATTTGATCCTTAGAGAGGAGCAGGTAAAAAAAAATACTTATTATTATTATTATTACTACTACTACTACTACTAACACAAATTCTGCAGCATTCTGCACTGGCAGCTATATTTACAGTTCATTTGTTAGAAATTTCAAGTGTTGGCAAAAGCTTAAAATTATGGTTGCAAGCCATACTATATTTTTCTGTGGGAAAACAAATTATTGCTATTCCTCAACCCCCCCCCCCCCAACATTTTTAATGTCTGGTCGAATGTTTGGTTAGAAGGGAAAACAGTGGTGTAAGGATAGTGGTTTCCTCTGCCTTATTGATCAGGAAGTAAATGTGTCCCTGGGCCTTATCTATGTATCTTACAATTGGGTATCAGAGGCAGAAATAGCATGGAAAGAATAGGTATAGATTCCCCCACCACAAAAAATAGTGCAGTTCAACATGTTTCAGCACACTGTTTATCCAGACTAATAATATGCACTGTGAAATGAAATAACCAGGTCAGAGAGAGAGAGAGAGAGAGAGAGATTTCCTTTTTGTCAGCCAAATCTGTAGATCTACATTCCTTTAACATATGGGGTGGGTGGGGAAAGGGCTGGTGAGGCAACCGTTTTCTCTCTGCTTTGCTGTTCATGCATGTTCAATAAGAGATCTTAGAGGCAGCTGCTGTTTATTTTGGCTGATATAGGCAGGCACTCACAACTACATTAGGACTGAATAGAAAAGAATTCTCTTCTTTCCCCAGCTCCACTGACTACCGGTCCATTTCTGTGCACAGTTCAGTGACAGTTTTTGATCTACAAAGCCTTACATGGCTTGAATCCAGGTTATTTGAAGAGCAGTAGCTCCCTTTATGAGCCCATTAGAGCTTTAATATCATCTGAAGAGGCCCTTCTCACTGTCCCAACACCTTCTTATGATTTAATAATAATAATAATAATAATAATAATAATATATTTATATCTTGCCCCATCTGCACTCAGGCAATCAGAGCAGCTTACAGCATTAAAAATTATACAAATCATATCCCCCAACTCTCCCTCCCTTAAAATAGAATTAAATATTTTACACTTTAAAACATGTTAAAAGATTAATAGCAATTTAAACAATAGATAAAAACAAACAACAATAGACAAGCAAATGGAATCGATCCATTACTTTCTCTCTTTGGTGGCTTGGCATCTGTTCAGGAAAGGCCTGCTGGAAGAGATCCATTGTAACAGCTTTTTAAAAGCTGTCTAAGGCGGTTATATGGCGGATCTCATCCAGCAGACCATTCTATTGTCTGCGAGCGATAGTTGAAAAGGTCCTCTGGGCAGTTGTGGAGTTAACCTGGTTTTTCCCAGAGGACCTAAGTCCGTGGGGTGGATTAAACGGAAGGAGGCGGTTCTGGAGATATTTTGGACCCAAGCCATTTAGGGCTTTAAAGGTAATAACCAACACCTTTTACTGGGACTGGAAATTGATGGGCAGCCAGTAAAGAGCTCTTAACATTTGTGTACTATGGTCTCATCTAGATGTATCTGATATCAGTCTGGCTGCCATATTCTGTACTAGTTGATGTTTCCGGACTAGGCATAAGGGTAGCCCCATGTAGAGTGCATTACAGAAATCCAGACGTGAGGTTACCAGTGCGTATACTACAGTTTCAAGTTCCCTGACTTCTAGGAAAGGGAACAGCTGACATATCAGCCATAGCTTGGTGGGAACAAGGGAGAGAGCCTTCTTGGTGGCTGCTCCCGGACTTTGGAGCTTCCTCCTTAGAGAAACCAGGATGGCCCCATCCCTGCTCTCCTTTTGGTGGGAGGTAAAAGCATTTTTGAGCCATCAGACTTTTAAAAACTTATGGGTTGGGCTTTTAAATGCTGTGCAATTCAGATTTTAAGGTTTGCATATAGTTTCTAAAATACATTTTTCTATTTTAATGTTTAATGTTTTTAATTTTATACATTGTTTAATTGTTATTGAAATGTTATATTTATACCTTTTAAATATTTTGATTTATTTTTAATCTGTATTGTTTTAAATTTGCTGTTAGCCACCTTGTTATCAGGAGAAAGGCAGCATATAAATGAATAAAATAATTAATAAATATTTTCTTTTAAAAAAAATTATTGAATTTTTACACAACATACAAAAAATACAACATAAATTACATACATGAAAAATGAGACAAAGGAAAAAAGAAAAGAGATAGAGACAGAAAATATGACATATAGAACTTACAAATATGGAAATCCTTAAAAACACTAAGACATAATATCTTGATTTCTTGTTTAGCAATGGATTACAAAATAAATTTGTATTTCAATAGTGTTCAACTTAATTACTAACCAACAATCAAGAGAAACTTTCCTTCCTGTTACTCCAATTAATCCGACATTGTATTTGATATTATTGTTTTGTCATTTTGAACAAAACCTTTACACTATAACAACAGTCCAACTAATAATAATAAAAAAGATATATTCAATCTTCAACAATTGCAACAGTTGCAATAAATATTTTCCAGCTCAAGCTTTATCACATTGTTTACTTCAGAGATGCTGCTGCAACCAGACACTGAAACTCTGTGTTTCTCCATCCTGCCTTCACCCTCCTCCTAATGCTTCCACTAAACTTCCAGCTAGACAGAGGACAAGGAGGAACTGGGAGGACTGGGATAGCTTCTATCTCAGAGGCTTTGTTAACCAACCTATATCTGAAAATTGCCCTATATTGGCCTGTGTGTGAGTGCGTGTGTTTAAAGAGCAATCAGCAGAAAGTATTTGAACAAGTGCAGAGCGCAGCCTATTAAGCAAAGAGTCAAAAAGGCAACTCTTGCTAGTAGCAAACCTGACATCCTAGCAGGCCTGAGTCATTGGGGTACTAGTCATGTCAAAATCTAAAACCATCAACAGAAAAATACTGCAACCTTGTTAGGTAGATGGCTTGTCTGGTGATAACATAAAATCCAGCATCTGTGGCTTCAAGGCTTGCTTTTTCACTATGGTGTTATGCAACAGTTAAGGCACTGGAAAGCATTTTAACACCCCTTTTGGAAGGCCTCTTCAATGCTCTTTTAAACTGTCAGATTTATTTGCCGAGAAGTAAAGCACTCACCCCAAGCTGTAGACAATTTAAAGGATGGGTGAAGAAGTCCAGGAAAGCCACATAATGACCTTGTGCCATTTTATGTTCCTCACAGCATTTGCTGCCATGCACCTTCATCACTGTTGTTGTGCAGGTCAAGTTCAACATTAAACTGCATTCCCCTGTTGTATATTTTAGGCGAGGTACAGACTGCAACTTTAGGGCGGCCTGGACCTGTCCCTTATTGCTTCAGATTGGGGCCAGGGCAGACTCACTGTGTGGATGGTGCCATGTAACAACGATGCCAGCCGCACAAACTAGGATCAGGGAGCGTGCGGTTGCTGCAAGCTCCCTAACCCTAGAATTGGAACTGGTGCACGGCTTAATGGCGGTTTGTACTGCGCCATAGAGGAATTTGAAGTGTGCAAACTGCAAGGATCTTTACTTTTTAAAGGGATGCAAGGAGCTTCCAGGGATATTTAATATTTAAAGGGCTGCAAGAAGCAACCGGGGATCTTCAGGACACCATAAATTCAAATATTTTATTTTGGGGGTTTAATGTTGCCTTGTCACACAGGAACATGACTGTCAAATTAGTGCTGTAGCGCAACACTTGCTTTTTGGGTGCCATGCCCTGAAGACATCCTTGCCGCAAAAA
>NC_056524.1:142418936-142439215 GCF_019175285.1 Sceloporus undulatus | reverse complement strand
TTAGAATGGAGTTCTTGTCATAAAGTCTTTACTTTGTTTCTCTAAGCTACTAGTGTCTTTGCTCCTTAGTCAAGATGTCTAACTGTTGCATGCGCTAATTCTTATAAATCAAACAGGAATAGTGCAATTGTTGCACAACTGAAACCAAATATCATCTAAAGCTTGTCTGGTGTGTTTTTCCAGAAAATTTATTGCAATAAGGGGCCAAACTCTCAGTGTTTGATGGGGAAAGGATTGCTTAATTCTGAAGTGGTACAGACACATCATGTCTGGTTTGAAGGATGAATTCTGAACAGACTGTGAAATTGTCATTCAGTGTTGTAATTCTTGGATGCTAGGTTGGAAGATGCCCTAATTATGGAGGGAGGCCTAGCTACAAAAACCTATTCTCAGGATTTCTGAGATGCATAGCTCTCTAATAGATTAATTTTTCTGGGAGAGGGAGAAACCTGATTTATATATAAGAAACAAACAGATAGAGATTTGAAAAACTGCTTTTTGGGCGTACAACCCCATTGGCCATACTTGCTGAGGAATTCTAGGAGCTGGACATAGATAGGATTCCCATATTCCACTTCCTTAAATTCAGGCATTTCTTTTGCACTTTATGTAATTTAATGTAATAAATGCAAATTATTGCTAAATTTAGTATGCAAATATGGTTTATTATAATTATGCATAGATTATGAAAATTAGAGCCAGTGTAGAGCGATGGTTAAAATGCTGGACTTGGCATAGGGAGTTGTTATGTGCCTTATTGTGGTGACCCTAAGACAAACCTGGCTTTTCTGAGGCTGATAGTTTGTGACTTGCCCAAAGTCACCCAGTGGATTTCCATGGCCAAACAGGAGTTTGAAACCTGGTCTCAGAGTTATAATCCAGTTCTTAGACTGCTGCGCCATGCTGGTGTAGTGAGACCCTACTCCAGATCTATGTTTGGTTATGGAAATAATAATAATAAGAACAACAACACAACAACAACAATATCAATTCTTTCCCATCTTTCCTCAAGGCTTGCAGGAGGGTACAGCATGTTAAAATACAAAACACAATTAAAAACACATATACTCACAGTTAAAACAGAATAATATAATTATAATATATTCATAAGAGTTTTTATAAAAATTAAAAAGTCATGAATTTAAACTGACTGGATAGGCCTGCCAGAATAAACATGTCTTTAATTCTGTTCGATCCAAGACAAGTGGAAAGGGAGCACATGGCCAGGGAGCAAGGAGGACCTCTGTTTGATTGAATAGGATGTCTGATTCAAATCAAGTGATTTTGGAAGAAATAAGCAGACACGAGCAGAATGATCCAGATGGGGTCTGGCCTGAAGGAGAATTTGAAGGAGGGACTAAAGTTTGAATTGAAAGATATAATAAAGTCTTTCGCTCAGATGACTGCAGACTGCAGTAGATGAATGAAAAATTAACAGTTCTGGAAGACAAAACATAACCTTTGGAAGAAGTTACTGAAAATTTGACTGTCGGTAGAGAACATGACATGGATGCTATGATTGTTTTGGAGATTAAAGAAAGGGAAAGGGCCTTAGGATTTAGAGTGATAGTGGAAAAACAAAACGAAGATATAGATATGAAAGGATAGTGGATGCTTTGGCTGACCGCTTGTAAAGACAGAAGGAAGATCTCAAATGGGAATTGGATAAAGTTTACAGGCTTGATTCCTGGGTGGCAAGACAGACATTTACCCAGAGATGCCACTGTTTATTTGGTAAGGCAAGTAAAAGATTATTTCTACAGTGCTATTTTAAAGAAAGAAAAAAAAAAAAACCCTAAAAAGAGAGATGAAAAGAACACAGAGAAAGATAAGCAAATTACGAGACAGAGAAAAGACTAAGTCTTTTTAATTTATAAGTTGAAATGCTATGAAATCCCATTTATGGGAAAAAACTGGTAAAATAATACATGTGTACTAAGAGCCTGAAAGCCGCACCAAAACCACAATCTAGTCCTAAGGACTTGTGCACAGCTTTGGTGCAGCTTCCGGACTCTTAAGACACATGCATCATGTAAACAGCATACCTCCAAAGTGACCTGAAGCAGCTTTATTTTGGCTGTCTGTATAGGGCCTAAGCCTTTTTAATTGATAAGTTGAAATGCTATGAAATCCCATTTAGATGGAAGAAACTGGAAGGAGTTACCTTTTGTTTTAAACCGAGAATATTTAACATAAGTACAATCTAGAAAGCTAAAGATTTCCCAAGGAAGTATAAGAAGGACTTAGAAGAGTAAATGGGTTGAGGAAAAGAAGAAGAAAAGACATCAGCTCACAGCTCTGGAGATGGGAAGAGTGATTAAAAAGGAGGAAAAAACTACACCACCAAAGGGAGAAAATACTGATAAGGACTCAAATAACTTAAAGGCTTGATGATGGATCTAAAATGTCTCTCTTGGAATATTCAAAATTTGCCTCAGAAAAAAATTACTTGATGAAATTTAAATGTGATGTGTTTACAGGAATACATATTACATATTTGGGGGGAAAAGATGCAAAAATGTTATTCATTCCAAAATTGAGGAAAGAATTTATTTCCCCCAAGAGTAAGAAGAAGTGAGGATATGTAAATCAGATACCTGGCAGAAGCATGAACAGGAAAAGGTTGAATGAAGGCACACTCAGATTCGCATTAGAAACCCATTAGAGAGTGGTTGGGTTCTGCCTCTGCCTGTTTGTGCAAACTATAGAGTTAAAGGAAAGTTTAGGCCAAGCTGGCTTCTTTGCTTTGTGAAGATCCACATTGTGGTCATGAAAATACAGTCGGACCTTTGTATCCACGTGGGTTTATTCTGTACTCCTCCACGTATGCCAAGAATCTTGGGACCTTAAGTCCCATTGTTTTCAATGGTGGTGCACCGCACACATGACCATGTTGGCACAGCCGTGTGCCCATACCACCATTGGGGAGAATGAAGTGGGGCCATCCACAGATGCTCAATTCCATGGATGGCAAGCTCGCATATAAAAAGGGCTGACTGTAATAAACAAATTTCTGGACAAATCACCTGGAATTGTGGTTTGGCTGCACCCAGCACTGAAGGGCATTTTCCCTTTTGGATTCTTCTTCTCTACCCACATAGTGAAGACTGAGGGGCTCACCAGACAGTCCCTAAGGGGAAGCTCCATGCCGCCCCTGAAAGCACTGGATCAGGGATGCGGCAAGGGCCTTTCCATGGTGCAAAAAGAAGCTCCTTTTTGCATTGTGGAAAGGGCACACTAACTGTGTTGGCAGCGGCTTTTCACTGATTCTTTGTCACAGTGCTTGTAAATGCTGCACCAAAGATGCGGCGTGACACTGCCCACCATGTGGTTGCTTGGCCGTTGTCACACCAGTGTGGGATAGAGTCAGGGTGGCTGGTGTGCAGTTGCCATGCCCCCACTCCACCTCCATGCCAGTCTGCTGAGGCCCAAACGTAAGTTGGCTTGCTTAGCTTAGCTCAGGAACATGGGGGTGTTTAGCCTGGAGAAAAGAGAAGACTGAGAGGTGACATATCTATGTTTAGATACCTGAAGGGATGTCATGTTGAAGGTGGGCAAGCTTGTTTTCCACTGCTCTAGAGACTCATGAACCAATGGATTCAAACTGCAAGAAAAAACATTCCAACTAAACTTTTTACTGTAAAAAAAGTGACAGTGGAACAGACTGCTGAACTCTTTTTCTTTGGAGGTCTTTAAACAGAGATTGGGTGGCCATTTGTCTGGAGTGCCTTAATTGTGTGTTCCCGATAGATGGCCCTTGCAGTCTATCATTCTGATTCTCAGAGGAGAATTATTGCTGTTTTGATTTGATTATTATTATTTTTTTACAGTCACAAAAGAAGACCTAAAGAGAGCAGTGATTAGTCAGGATCAGGTAAAGATGAGGCTGATGAATTTCAGCCTGTGCATTTCCACTCCTGTAATTCTAGCACCACCTAAAAACCTTTCTTGGTTCAGATTTCAGCAATTTCTTCATTGGAAGTCTTCAAAACTTCCAGGACCAATCAGAGATACCATACAGTGTCCTTTTGAAAATGCCAGGGTCCTTGTCAAGTGCCCCTGCCACTAATGAAAGGCCTGATTTTCTCTGCTCCCCCCCCCCCCATTAGCTGGACCATTATCAAAGCAGTGGCAGGGTGTTCAGCTGGAGCCACTGTTCTGATCCACCTCCCTGCTAGGACTGCTTGAGTGAGGAGCAGCAAGGACACTATTCCCTGGAGACCTCAACCGACATGGGACTGCTGGCCTTGAAATAATCTTCATGTTTTATCTGCATGTAGCAAATTTATATATTACTATCTGGATTGCAGTAACACCAACAAATACTGTACTTTGAACGCCACAAACCAAGGTAGAAAATAATATTTAGTCTTGCTTTTGTTTAATACTTTTTGGAGGAGAATGAGCCAATCCCCAAAGTTTCATGTTTCTAATAAAAAAAGAATGTTTAGAGAAAGAAAATATATACAACTCCAAAATATTTCTGTCAATGGTCATGGGATGCCATATGCTTAATTTTCTTGGCCTCTCACTCCTGATTCTCTCCTTCAACCCCAAAGGACTCATGGGTGGGAAAGTATTTGTCTTTATGAGATGACATTATTAGCAACGAATGAAGTATGCAGCCAATTTAAATCAGTGAGAGAACCTCCAAGGATTTTAATATGGCTAGATTATAGTCAGTATTAACAAGGATATTCTATTTTCAGTCAACATATTAATCTGAATTTCTATCATCTACCAGTGATGACTATCCCCAGATAAGTGTCCCAAAGATGCTTTTAAAATCAAACAGTAATGTCTTATGACCCCTTATCAGATAATGTATAGCAATTAAAAAAGGAATTTGGGAAAGTTTTCTCAACTACAGTTCCCAGAATGCTTCAGCAAGTCATAGGCATGCAGGCTGAGGAATCCCCAAAAGGATACTTCCCAGGCTCTAATTAAAAAGAATACATTTCATTGTTTTCCTGAAACCACATTTGCTGTTATTTTGAAAGCTCTATTTTACTATAAGCATCTTCAACTTTCATTTCCTTGCTCAAATATGTGCATATGGGTGCATTAAAGGGAGTGCTTTCAGTAAATACTTGGGAAAGCGATCTGTCAAACAATAAAACTAGCAAAAAAAAAATCTTCTTGTAAAAAAATCTTCCATGAGGAAAGTTTTGGAAGCAGTTCATCCTTATCCTAAGGGCATGAAAACAAGAACAGAGAAATGTACTGACATCAGAAAACGTTAAAGTGACAACAGTAATGTGACATCTAAAAAATTCTGTTTTGTCTAGGCAGTACCCCAGTTTTATGTTAGTTTTTTTTAAAAAACCTGTAAACAAACACAACTGGCATTCATCTAATTCTCTTAAACAGTGAAAACAAGCACAGTTCAACTAGAGACTGTAGAGGCTGGAGTCAAGCTTGGACCAAAGGGACCTTCTTCAGGCATAAATAGCAGGAATCCTGCTCTCTTCTCTTGCAGAACTGCTCAGCTGCAAGCAAAAGCCAGCACACTTCAACTTATCAGTGCGCCACAGGAAATGCCTGGAAGTGTGAAGTATTTGTAAGTATTACTAATATACAAAATATACTGTTTAACTATTAAAGCTGTAGTCTTTAGTTATGTAGCTTTGTAGTTTTTTTAGTTACGCCCACTATTAAAGCTGTAGTTTTAGTTATTCTCAGAGAATAAGAACTTTTAAAAAAAAGATATTAAAAGTTGCTGTTCCAAGCAATAATCTAATAGCTGCTAATGCTTTGCCTTTGCCTTTTTGTTTTGTTTTGATGCTTTGTAAAAATGTTTTGGTAATATGAAGTGTATAACCAATCACCTTTCTAATGTACTAAATTCACATTTAACGCTATACCATAAAATCGATCTTCAAACTCAAATTTAAAAAGAATTATGCCACAGGATGAAATAACATGCAACCTCGATATTAAAGCATACAGTTACGATACATTCATAATTTGTGCTGAAGCATTTGCTAATGTAACTCAGTCAAAACATAATTCTGATAGGATTAGAAACAAAATCAGAAATGGATCTCTAAGACCACTCCCCCCCCCAAATATTGACATTTCCTATTTTTAAAAAAATGTTTAGGTATTTGGAAATGATATTGCTTGGAAACTTATCTGAGAAGCTTAGCATCATGTTCACAAATGTGACAAGAGTTTGGGGCAGTGTACTTGGCCTTTGGATGTTAAGCATTTGTTTACATACTCTGCAGAGACTGATGTGGTTTTTCTCTCCTGCAAGGAAATGGAAACTTTGATACTTGTCCCCAGCTCTGACAAAATGATCACTACACTGCTTTTAACAGTTCTGAGCTGCGCCACTTCTTTGCCTCTTGATGACCATTCAGTATGCACAGCAGAGGAACTTGCCACATACAGCATTGTTTTCTCAGGAAAATGGAGCCAGGTAGCTTTCCCTAAGCAGTACCCGCTCTACAGGCCTCCAGCACAATGGTCATCCCTTCTAGGTAAGTGACATTTGTGTGCAGTGTCAACAGAAGTTTCTTCTCTCTAAGCACTAGCATCTTTGCTTTAGTCCCCTCAATTAAGTTACATCTAAATCCATATAACAAAGAGACAAAACATGCAGTCCAGCATACAAAATCTGGAGCTGGTTTTTTTTCCAGCCAGCTTTTGTGACTGTTTTCAATTTACTGCAGCTGAGGTAAATAGCATACCTTACATTTTTAAACACAGATTGTCCCACTTCAAAAAAGAAGAGAGTTTGAAGCAGCATATATTTAAGTTATTAAACAAATCCAAACCAGACTTTTATGTAGTGCAATGTCTTCCTTTCAACAGGCGTGACCCATAATTCTGATTACAGCATATGGAAAACAAATGAATACGCCAGTAATGGTATGCGTGACTTTGCTGAAAGAGGAGAACCGTGGACATTAATGAAGGAAATCGAAGCAGCTGGAGAAAAAATCCAAAGTGTTCATGGAATCTTCTCTGCTCCTGCCATATCCATTGGCACAGGGCAAACCTCCACAGACCTAGAGGTTCATTCAGGACATCCACTGGTAAGTATGGAATTACTTATTGGTCATAAGAGCAAATGCTATGAGAAAGAATCAAAATTGCCAACTGTTTGAAGGAATTGCAGTCCAACGCTTGAAATAACATCAGAAATCCACCAAACAGTGATACCTTTATTGGCCAATCAAAATGCACAATATACATGATGCAACCTTTCGAAGCTTCACTGGCTTCTTCATCAGGCAAGGTGTTACAAACTAAATAGGAGAAAAAAACCTGAAGATGTTAGTCATAGCCCTGCATATTGTTGTTTCTCTTCTTAGGGTGCGCTCCCACTTACCTATAAAGCGGGTCATGATTCGAATTGGGGTGCCTCATTCCCACAGAATTCCAAATTTTATCGCGATTACTCCTCATTCATTCCCATAGCGTTGCGAATCAGAATCGAATTAAAGTGAATAAAGCAGATTATCAGCCTATAAACTGGTTTAAAAAATAGTAGGTTATAAAGCGGGTTATTTTTGAAAGCAGGGTGCAATTTGCTGTATCCAAATGGGAACAACAAGGGTGTCTGATTTGGGAACCTGGAGATGGGAGGAGCAGCGCTCAAGGGCCTGGCCTGGGGGTGTCACCCTCTTTGTTCTCTTTCTGCATCGCCATCACCATGTTCTTCCATTCGCATAGCCTTTACCCCGGTGGATTGAAATCTCCCCTCTGCTCCACATTTATAGACCGATGTGTGAGGAGAGCCATTGAACACCATTTTTAACAATTATTTTTTCTTTTTCTTTTTTTGCCTCTGCCTGAGGCAGCAGATGGGCTTTGCAGGACATACCTGCTTGATCGCCCCCCCGCCAGACAGCCCAAGGAGCAATGGGGGAGACAAGAGCCTTTCCTTCTCTCTTTCTCAAAGGGAATCTGAGAGGCTGGATGTCCAGCGATCTGGGGGAAAATAGAGCCTTTCCTTCTCTCTTTCCCAAACGGAATCTGGGGAGACATAGGAAACCCTGGATGTGTGTGTGTGTGTGTATTCCAACCCTTGGCTTTGGATGCAGAGTCTCTCTCCACTGAAACAGTATGTTTTGTGTGTGTGTGTGTGTGTGTGTGTGTGTATATATATATATATTCCAACCCTCGGCTTTGAATGCAGAGTCTCTCTCCACTGAAACAGTATGTTTTATATTTGTGTGTGTATGTGTGTGTGTGTATGTTTTATATTTGTGTGTGTGTGTATACACTGGTCCCCCGGGTTACGAAATACCCAGGTTACGAAATTTTCGGGATACGAATAAATCCCATAGGGATTTATTGTTTCGGCTTACGAAGGTTTTTTCGGGTTACGAAAAAACCCCGGCGCTGTTTTAAATGGAGCCGCGGCGCAGCCGCGGCTTTTTCCCCATTAGCGCCTATGGGCTATTCGGCTTACGAAGTATCCCGGGTTACGAAAGCGGCGGCGGAACGAATTAATTTCGTAACCCGGGGTACCAGTGTATTTCTAACGTAAATTATAAAGTAACTTTTTTAATTTACAAAAAAACCTCCTCATCTGTAGTTCAAAACCCACTGTAGAAATAATACAGTTTGAGACCCCTTAACCTGCCCTGGCTCAATACTAAGGAATTTATGGGAACTGTTGTGTTTGTGAGACATTTATCCTCCTCTGCCAGAGAGTGCTGGTGCCATAATAAACTACCATTCCCAGGATTCCCTAGCACTGAGTTATGGCAGTTAATATGGGGAGAAACAGAAGAGCAAGGGGTTTAGAACAAATAGTGGCTCCTTCTAGTCTGGGGAGACACAACGGAAGAGCCTCGGATGCAGCCGATTTTCACTGGATGCCCCCCCCAAAAACCCCCAAGACTTGTGACATCTGAAGCCTACATGCTTGATTGACAGCTTGTGGACACAAATGGGAACGGGAAGCAAATTAATCCACTTTAAAATAAAGCAGTTTAAAATAAATGGGAATGAAAACAGGGTCTAAATGAATCGAGGTAATTTGCCCCTTTTTGTAATGTAAACGATGGAAAAAATTCGAATTATTCCCAGAACATAATCCGAATCAGAATCGTGTCAATATAATCTGTTTCATCTGCCAAGTGGGAACCCTAGTTAAGATGGTATGGAGGGGTATATCTTGCAGCTTAGCACCTCCTCCTTCTGACCATGTGGCAACTGGGAGATTCTCAAAGTACAGGAAATTTAACATCCATTTGCATCACAACAAAGACACTTCCTTTGCTATCAAATATATCTCCATCCTTGTGAGGCCACAGGCCCCTTTATTAGGCAAAGGACACTGGATTTCTCAAGAAGCCTTTATGCTTTTGCATCAGGAAAACTTTAGGTGGTGTTGAGATAAAACATGCCAATTCAGCCCCAATTTAAGAAGAAAAAAAGGTTTTATCTTTATTGGAGGTCGAAAGTGACTGACTCTTTAGGATTCTCCTGTTGTGCGTTATCTTACAGTTCCCTCTTACTCTTTTTGTTACGTTTTTATTGTGACTTACAGCTTGTTTTGAATAGTTGAAGCTCTAAGCTGTTTCAGGGTTGTGTGGTATATTCTATGACCATCTTTCTTTACAGTATTTAAAAAAAAATTCCCAATCATTTGTGTGTGTTTTCTCTTCTGGTCTTTTCCCGATCATGTTTGTTAGTTTGTCTAATTCTATGTATTCCAATGTTTTTCACAACTGTTTATCTATAGTTGGTAGCTCATTTGTTTTCCATTTTTGAGCAATAAGAATTCTAACCATTGAAAACATATATAATAAAGATTTCCAATGTTTTTAAGCCTCCGCATCTTGCATTGGTCATATTTAATAAGTAGATTTTCGGGATAAACTAAAACTTTATTTTTAAGATTTGGGAAAGCCCTTTGTGGATTTCTTGCCAGAGTTTTTAAATTTCCGGACATTGCCACCACATATGGTGCTAGCTTCCCATCTCTCTGGTGTACTTCCAACACTTGTTTTCTTTGTTTTTGTAGATTTTATCACATTTGGATGGTGTTAAATGCCATCTGCATGGCATTTTCTCTGACATTTTGGCTCTTCATAAATTGAAATGTCTTTTTTCGGGCGTATTGCCAGCTATCAATATTCTTTCCTAGATCTTTTGTAAGCTTGATACCTTGTAGATCAAATATTGTTTGAAGACAATAATGTTATATTTTGTTATTAGATTCTGTTACCAAATGTCAGACAAAAGAATGAAGATGGAACATATCTACTTCTGTTGTTTTATGTAAATCTCTTTTTCATAGAATCATAGAATTGTAGAGTTGGAAGACACTACAAGGGCCATCCAGTCTAACCCCCTGCCATGCAGGAAATCACACTAAAAGCATCCTTGACAGATGGCCATCCAGCCTCTGTTTGAAGACCTCTAAGGAAGGCGACTCTACTACACTCCAAGGGGTTTGTTCCACTGTCGAACAGCCCTTACTGTCAGGAAGTTCCTCCTAATGTTGAGGTGGAATCTCTTTTCTTGGAGCTTGCATCCGTTGCTCCGGGTCCTAGTCTCTGGAGCAGCAGAAAACAAGCTTGTTCCCTCATCAATATGATATCCCTTCAAATATTTAAACAGGGTTATCATATCACCTCTTAACCTTCTCTTCTCCAGGCTAAACATCTCCAGTTTGCTAAGTCGTTCCTCATAGGGCATGGTTTCCAGACCCTTCACCATTTTAGTTGCCCTCCGTTGGACATGCTCCAGTTTCTCAATGTCCTTTTTGAATTGTGGTGCTCAGAACTGGGCACAGTATTCCAGGTGGGGCCTGACCAGAGCAGAATAGAATCGCACTATTACTTCTCTGGATCTAGACACTATACTGTACTTCTATTGATGCAGCCTAAAATCGTATTGGCCTTGTTAGCTGCCGCATCGCACTGTTGACTCATGTTCAACTTATGGTCTACTTGGACTCCTAGAGCCCTTTCACACGTAGTTTCATTCAGCCAGGTGTAACCCATCCTATATCTGTGCTTTTCATTTTTCTGCCCTAAGTGCAGTACCTTACATTTCTCTGTGTTGAATTTCATTTTGTTAGCTTTGCCCCAGTTTTCTAGTCTGTTCAGGTCATTTTGAATTTTGATGCTGTCCTCTGGGGTATTAGCTACTCCTCCTAATTTGGTGTCATCTGCAAATTTGATAAATATTCCCCCAATTTTGTCCTCCAAGTCATAAAGATGTTGAATAGCACTGGGCCCAGGACAGAGCCCTGTGGGACCCCACTGGTCACTTCTCTCCAGGATGAAAAGGAGCCATTGTTGAGCATCCTTTGGCTTCGCCCAGTCAACCAATTACAAATCCATGTAACAGTTGCCTTGTCTAGCCCACAGTTTACAAATTATATTTTACATTTTATTTTTGAAGTTCAATAAAAAATTAATTATATAATAATAATAATGATGATGATGATGATGATGATGATGATGATGATGATGATGCAGTATCTTAAAATCTAGAAAACATCCAGGGGTAGCTGTGTTGGCCATTTAGCAAATCCAAGTGAAAAATTGATGTTAAATTTGGTGGATGTTATTTAGTGGATGTTTTTACTGTATTGGATTTGCTAAATGGCCAACATGGCTACTACCCCTGGATGTTTTCTTGAAATAAGAGTACTGTACTATTCAGCAAATTAAATTTGCATATAAATTCATATAACTAAAGCAATAGTTTTCAAGAAACAAGCCACTTTGAATTTTAGATGGAGAATTTGCATATCAGATATCACACATATCATATCAAATATCATGGAACAGCATTTCCTTCTGTGTTTGACCAGAGTGAGAATATCTCATCTAAGGTGGTACCCATAGGCAGCAGATGTAATTGGAAATAATTGCTTCCCCCCAAAAAAGTAATTGTGTTTCTCAGGTAATGGTGTATGCCTCCTAATTTGATTTAATGGATCAATCTAACTGATTAAAAATTAAATGCTGCAGCTCTAGGAATAATGTATGCACGATTCTGAAGGTGCAAGAATCTAATATGTCATTAAGTCAGAGCAATCAGGTTTTGAGTCCCATATTAAGAGAAAGCAGGGTGATAAAACAAACAAATAAATAATAAATTATTTGTGTAATAGATATTTAGTTTCAAAATAGACTTTAAAATAAAATTTTATGTAGTCTTCTTTGGGTTGCTTCAGTAAGGTATAACATGTATGTCAAT
Organism: Sceloporus undulatus; assembly: GCF_019175285.1. NCBI lineage: Eukaryota > Metazoa > Chordata > Lepidosauria > Squamata > Phrynosomatidae > Sceloporus > Sceloporus undulatus. Next base: position 142,427,035 of record NC_056524.1, on the reverse strand, counting down.
CGGTTAGTTACTGACAGAATGTTGCATTATTTTTAGTCAATTGTTACAGACAATTTCAAGATTAGAAGTACAATAATTTCATAGAATCATAGAATCATAGGACCTTACCGCACAGGAGCTCCACGGAACAGCCTGAGAACGGAACAGAAGTGTTCTGTTCCCTTCCGTTCCCATTCCATTCCAGAGAACGCAATTTTTGAGAACTGTTCTGAAGAGTTCTCATAAATCACCTCCCCTGGAACAGAATGGGAACGGAAGAGAGGGGAAAAGAACGAGTGAGACACTTCCTTGTGCGCAGTAAAATGCATCCTACACTAATTCCGTTCCCTTCCTGGCCCCTTTTTGGACCGTTCTCAGGCCGTCCCAGGAGCCCTGTGTGGTAAGGTTCATAGAGTTGGAAGAGACCACAAGGGCCATCCAGTCCAACCCCCTGCCATGCAGGAAATCTCAATTAAAGCATCCCAGACAGATGGCCATCCAGCCTCTAAGGAGGGAGACTCTACCACTTTCCAAAGAAGTGTGTCCCACTGTTGAACAGCTCTCACTGTCAGGAGGTTCCTCCTAATGTTGAGGTGGAATCTCTTTTCCTGTAGCTTGCATTCATTGCTCTGGGTCCTAGTCTCTGGAGCAGCAGAAAACAAGCTTGCTCCCTCCTCAATATGACATCTCTTCAAGTATTTAAACAGAGATATCATATCACTTCTTAACCTTCTCTTCTCCAGGCTAAACAACCCCATCTCCCTAAGGCGTTCCTCATAGGACATGGTTTCCAGACCCTTCACCATTTTAGTTGCCCTCCTTTGGACATGCTCCAGTTTTTCCACACCCTTTGTAAATTGTGGTGCCCAGAACTGGACACAGTATTCCAGGTGGGGCTTGACCAGAGCAGAATAGAGTAGCATTATTACTTCCCTTGATCTATACACTATACTTCTATTGATGCAGCCAAAAATTGCATTGGCCTTTTCAGCTCCCGTATCACTGTTGACTCATGTTCAACCTGTGGTCTACTTGGCCTCCCAGATCTCTTTCATATGTAGTCTCGTTCAGCCAGGTGTCACCCATCCTATATCTGTGCATTTCATTTTTAATCAGGGAGAACAGTTCTTAATCAAATGTTTTAAAACGATGTTTTTTTTTAACTGTTAGGTTTCCATTGTAGTGCGGATTGTGCCCAGTCCTGACTGGTTTGTGGGCATAGATAGTTTAAATCTCTGTGACAAAGATCACTGGAAACAACAAATATCGTTGGAGCTTTTCCCATATGATGCTGGAACTGACAGCGGATTCACATTTTCCTCACCCAACTTTGCCACCATTCCACAAGATACTGTCACAGAGGTAAGAATCTCTATTGAGCACTGAGTGTAATTATTTTCATGCTATAGACATGACTGTAATTAATGCAAAGCCTTGTGTTTTAGAGAGCTAAGAGCTATCTTTACCTGTATAGAAAAGTTGGTCGGCTAAACCATATCACAGTATTAGATGAATGAGCTTGTCTTTCTCCCATCTCCTCTAGCATGACCATGATTATAACTGGCTATGAGAATGTGATGTTGTGGTTTGAGCATTGGACTATTATGACTCTGGAGACCAGGGTTTCATTCCCAGCTTGGCCACAGAAACCCACTGGGTAATCCTGGGCAGGTCACATGCTCTTAGCCTCAGGGGATGGTAAGGCAAATTCCTCTGAAGAAACCTGCCAAGAAAACCCATGGTAGATTTGCCTTAGAATCACCATAAGTCAAAAAGAACTTGAAGGTACACAACAGCAAAAAATATTGTCCAAAACCAGAAACACTGCAGTTAATGTTAACTGTGGTTAGTGGTGGTGGTGGTGAAACATCGAACTATTGTTTATGAGGTTGCCTTGTATTTGCTAATGGTAGTTGAGATTAATGATCATTCAAAGTTTTGTGGCACAGTAATAAAGACAAACACAGATGTCTGATTTCTACCTTTTGGCCATGCTGGAAATGGGAAGGTGAGAAAGAACAACATACAAGCCTGGAGGGGGAACAAGGTGCATTCTGATCTAGAACAGTTAATATTCTATGATTCTTTTCTTAGGGAGAGTGATATGCTTTGTCAGAATTTTCTGTCCAGTGGCAAATTTCTAAAACATTACAGTTGAACTGTACTGTTACACAGCTTTAAAGTTATTGCGATTTTTTTCTTTAGAGCACACTATTAACTTTGAAGAGACAAAGAAAAATGCTTGCTTAATGAGAGATGGTTGTAAATTCTACTGAGAGTTTAATTTACTTTAATTTAAGCTAATATACATTTTCCCTTGTTAACCTTTGCCTTTTAAAATTATATTCTGGAAAAAAATGTTCAAAAATTGGGAATTCGCTTTTGTTGTAAATTATTTTTCTGAGAGGTTTTTATTGTAAAATCAGTAGTGTGCTTTTAAATAGGCATTCTCCCTTCTCTATCTTCCCATATCCTGGAGTCCCATTGCAGCTACATGTTAAGGTACCATATTTGTTTTCAAACATACAACAGCTCCATTCACATACATCCTGAGCCTTCAAAAGGTTGTGATGATGGACATCTCTTTGTCTGCCTTCTTGATGGCTGTATCCCAGTTGTACAAGGCCCTGCAGACATGTGGCCTGATTCACACAATTGCTGTCTTCTGCTTTTGTGGGTTAGCAATAGGACATAAAGCTATGCACACTGTATGTCAACCCCTATATCAGTAGCTCCAGTTAGAGTAAATCCATTGAATCAGTTGAGATTTCCATAAGTATTGACACATCATTCAACAATTGATTCACCTGGGCTATTCCATTTGAGACTACCAATAGATATCCAACCCCAATGCCCCTTTGTATGTCTCTCTGGTGAACTCTAGAGTAGATGATTCTCTATCAATCACCCACAGTATAAAGTCTCTACACAATTTCTATGTACAGTTAAGAGGATCCGATTCTTGTTTCCTTCCTGATAAACCCAAATCTTTTGTCTTGAATAGCCATCTTTAGGAACTATGAATAGCACTGCATAGCACTGCAATATAAAGCTGTTTTGTGCCCCTTCAACAGGAGGGCAGCCTGTAATGTTCACTATCATTGGTCTCTTATTCCACACAGACATCACATCCACTCCTGCTTCTGATAACAGTGGTCTTGACTTTCTTTGCTGTGAAGGATCCATGTTTCTTTACTCACTCATTGCCATCCCAAATGGTGGGTGAAGCAACCACACCTTTTTGCCTGCCATTTGCCATCCTGATTGTCATGGAGCTCCATGCACATTCTCTTTGCACAGAGGAAACTGAAATTGGGTCACATGGCACTGTGGATGGAGCTTTGGAGGAGGGATTCTGATGTCATCTAACCCTGACCCTTCAGATTCATTCCATGGACCCTTGAGCTTCTGGGCTAATTCTGTTAACCGTCCCTGACCTATGAGTTTAGGATCAGACATTGGGAAGAAAAATGCTGTTTCTCAAGGAAGGGAGAGGGAAAGAAAATTTGGAGGGAAGGGAGAATGGTGTGCAGTAGTTTGAAATATAAATACAAGCACTCTATGTTATTATTATTATTATTATTATTATTATTATTATTATTAAAGTTTATTTATTAAGTGCTGTTGTTGTACCTATTCGTGATATGCTGAATATCTTGTCTGTGTGCCTGTTCTTTCATTTATAGATCACAAGTTCCTCTCCAAGTCACCCAGCAAATTCATTCTTTTACCCCAAGCTTAAAAATTTACCACCTATTGCTCGAGTAACCCTGGTAAAGCTTAAAAGAAGCAGACTGGGGTTTCCTATTCCTCAAACCAATGTGACAGCAATAGGTAATGAAATAGATGATTCGGTGTCAGGTAAGTAGTTCCCCCTCCCAAAGAAAAACATACATACAGTTTTCTTACTAACAGTGAGCAATGTGAGGAATGGCACTTTCTTAAGACGGTCATGTGGAGAAGCACCCACAAAGTATACCTCCTCAGGCATGCTGGCTAGACAAAGAGAAACGATTCTGGCAGTGGAACCAGAAAACAAGGAGCTGGTAAATCTTGCCAGATGTTCCCTTTGTTTTTCAGCTGCTTGTATGCCATCATCCTAGAGGGTCATGATTGTTTTCCCCATAATATGTGGAGATGCTATAAATACAGCAGCCACAGTCTGATTCAGACCATAGTAAAAGCAGAGGGTCTGTGTAGCATTGTCAAAGAAATACCTTATGTGATCAGTCCCAACAAAACGTTAACTTGTTTATGGACTTCATTTATGGCTTCCATGTAAATTGCTGCCAGCCAAGGAGGTTTTTCAGTAACACAAAAGGGCTATAATGCAATAATGCTTGAACTTATCCTAGGATGTTCTTGAACTAAAACTTTCAAAACCAATATAAAACAAAGATAGCTGTGCTGGTTTAGTGAAGAAGAAAATATCAACAGGTGTGCAGTACTGGACTAACCATAACACCACAGAAGATGTAAATTTTCAGTCTAGAGGGTATAAAAATTAGGGGTTGGAAGAAAGCAGCCAAGTCCAAAATTGGGCAGAATACTGTAACAACTAGTCTTTCCAGAGATGGAAGGCACCACCACGTGCACTCATTTCCAATTCTAGTATACACTTCTACGTGTAGTCTGTTCATTGCACATTTATTAGTGATTCATTAATTTTGCAATCTACATTTTTGGACTGAGCTTAGTAGAAGAATTTATAGCTACAAAACCTAGCTTAATGACAGGCGGGTGGGGTGGGGTGGATTTTCCTCCTTCTTAATTTTTGTATCACCTAACCAGAGACCCAGATATCATAGTGGTTTGATTCCTCTGTCTTACTGATCACTTTGAATTTGAGACAGATATAGAGTGTAAGATAGCCAGTGTGTGCAGTGGTTTGAGCTTTACATCGATGTGATCCTGCCTCGATCCTTAGGGAGAGATGGGAAATAGAAATAAACATTTATTATTATTATTAATATTATTATTATTTATTTATTTATTTATTTATTTATTTATTACATTGTGACCCTGGAGAGTTTATATGCTCAGCCATATAAACACATTGGGTGACTTTTAGCAAGTCTCATGCTCTCGGCCTTAGGGGAATGCAAAACTCCTTGGAACATATCTTGTCAAGAAAATCCAATGATATGTTTACCTTGTGGTTGCCATAAGTCAGAAACTATTTGCAGACACAGAACAGCAACTAGATGAAGAATTCAGAAAAACTGAAATACATGAATATTATGACTACTCCTAATATAGCTATTGCCCAAATATGGTTTTAAAAGCCTCAAAATGAATAAATATCACATATTTGTACTATGTCATAGAAGTTAATATTGGCACTAGCACTTAATATTTCAAGCTTTTTATAATCACCTTCTTTTCTTAAAGAATATTGGGCCCAAACAGACAGGACAAAATAAAGCTGCTTTGGGTTTCTTTGGAGTTTTTTTTTTTAAATCTGAATAGTCTTTCCATAATTAAATCAAGAATGTTTAGTAGGAAGTATGGCATAGTGAAGATTATAGGCTGGCTAGCTCAGAAAACCCTATGAAGTATGGCTGCTTTATAGAAGTTTAAATACTGAAGACTGAAGAGTAGGTGCATCCTGTTGGTTATAATTTTAATTCCCAGTAAATCATATCTTCAATTTGTGCTTTTGGCAGTTTGGATTATGTAAAAAAAAATAAGGTTATTCCAAGAATATACAGTTGTTGTAGTGAAAATCTATTCTGTATTTCTGCAGTGAGGTTTCAAAATTCCTATTTACACCAATCATTCAACTGAAAGTAAATATTGCAGTTCATCTTAGTTTGGTAGGTTGAAGCTAACCTAATAGAATTGATTTTTCAAGTGGGGAAAATAGCTACTGTTTCCTTTAGTTCAAGTGATGTTGTGAAAATTCGGACTTGGTCTCTGGAATAGGCAACAGACTGCATGAAGGCCAAGAAACTGAAGAACAACTCAAAAAAGATAGAATTATTACTAGTGAATGGTTTATCAGAACTTGTGTGCAGCCCCAGTTCTTTCTGGATAGGGCAGCAATCCCTCTAAATAACCAGTCTGAGGGTGATATTGTATCTGACCTTGTTGTTGGAAGGCCAAGCAATGTGAGGAATGGCATGAAGCATCATTCACCAGCTCTGGCTAGTACTCTTTCCAGATTGAGATGGCCTAGTACCCATGACCCATCCTTGGGTAACCTGGATTGGACAGTTGTAATGCTTGGGACTGCCTTTGCAGATTCCTTGGAGATTTCAGTTGGGTTCAAGCCAGCTACAAAATTTCAGCTAGTGCAAACTGGAACCAGCCAAATTTAATGCAATTTGCCAACTCTAAAACTGTTGCACTGGTACAAAATTCAGATGCTTACTTTTGAAAATCATGTGTGTGACTTCTCTAGGAGTCTGGAAGACATGTCTTCTCCACATTAACTTGCCCAGATACTATTACAAATACCCTGAACTATTAACAAATACTTTCAGAGGTGCTTGTTTGGGGATGCCAACCACCTGAGGTTTTATTTTATTTTATTTATTTCCACCTTTTAAGAGACATTTTCATGGTGCCAAAAAATAAAGAGCTTTTAAACAGGAATGATACGATGTCAGTGATAAAAGCGCCTTTTCAGTGGTAGTGCCCTGTCTCTGGGAATATTCTTCTTATCAGATTTATTCACCCAATATTTTAGCATTTTAGCATGAATTTAAATGACTGTGAACTTTCTGAGTCCTGATAGTTTTTCTGCCTTAATTTTTTTTATTGCTTGCTGCTGTTTTAGAGCTTTTTATATTGAAAATCAATGCAAACCTGGGAGTACAGTTGACTGTATAAAAATGCCTTTCATGCTAACATTTCCATCAAATGCTTCTGTGCTACAGAAACTCCACTGGACTGTGAGACATCCCTCTGGTCTTCTTGGGGCCTTTGCAAAGGCACTTGTGGATATTTAGGAAGCAAAAGAAGAACACGTTATATACGTCTTCAGCCTGCCAACAATGGGACACCCTGTCCGAACCTGTATGAAGAAGCAGAATGTGAACCAGATAATTGTGTTTAAGATCAGATAGTTCTTTTAGAAAATTATTTAGATAATTTAAAAATAGGATATACCTAGTTAATATTGCCTATTCTGTTAATATTCTGTTAATAGTTCAGGGTAGTTGTAATATTTTGTTGTCATTTTTACGTAATTGGATAGATGAATGTACTTGTTTCCAGCCAAGAAAACAGAATTTCGTTTGTGAATGCCTGCATTGCCTCCTAGTGGTAGAAAATATAGTAAAACTATATTTTTACACCTCTGTTAGAAAAGCACTTTTGCTCTAAAAGAATTAAATTGTGTAGTTTGGAAAAGTATTTGCATTTGTTCTGTTCTCCAAATTATTTTGCTAGAATGTGTTGGCATTTATGATGCATTGTCAGAACAAAACAAAAGCCAGGCTTTACAGATTTATGGTATAGCTCAGAATAAAATACAAAAGATCCCCTTTAGAATAATCAGCAAAAAACACAAGAGGCTTTTTTTCCCTCAAGGTTAAGAAAAAATATGCCCCAGTATAAAATTACTTAATTTTTGTGTGAGAAGAGACAAATACAACAACAAGCCATAATTTGGTTGCTTGTGCTGAAACCTCAAGCTTGCATGCTCTTGTTCTCCTCTTGTTGTTGTTGTTGTTGTTGTTGTTGTTATTAACCTTTATTTATAAAGCGCTGTAAATTTACACAGCGCTGTACATACAATCTTTTGAATAGGACGGTTCCCTGCCCTCAGGCTTACAATCTAAAAAGACACGACACAAAAGGAGAAGGGAGTGGTGGTGGGGAAGGGGCCTCTCTAGTAGGATAATACATATAAAATACATAGCAATACAGGAAATGATTCAATAAAACAGACAACAAAAGAACATCAAATAGCAAGTGACAATTATGCAATGCCTGGGAACGCTTCCCTGAACAGGATGGTCTTCATCTCCGTTTTGAAGCTGGTTAAAGAAGTGATGGCTCTTGCTCGCGGGGGAAGAAAGTTCCAGGAGTGAGGGGCAGCAAGTGAAAAGGGGTGAATCTGAGATGGGGGCAGAGAAAATCCTGGGCTGGGATAGCCGACCTTGACTACCAGA
>NC_056524.1:142330511-142418911 GCF_019175285.1 Sceloporus undulatus | reverse complement strand
ACCAAATTGACTGACATACAAGGATACTGTAGCTATAGCTTGATCCTATACACATTTATGCAGAACCTTGTAGTGTTTCAATGGGATTATTCTCCAGTACTGCTCGTGATGATAAAGTAGGAAACTTTAAAAATGGCTACATTTTTTAACAAAAGATTTTGAAACCCTAGTGAAAATGCAGTGAATTTTTTTCTTTAAGGCTGACTTTTGTGCCGGTATAAAAGGTGTGATTGGCCCATATTCCTGACAGTGGAGCAGGAAAAGAAAACCCAGGGTTTGTACATGGTATAATCTCTAATGAATAGGAAAGACTATATTGTGAGTAAACCGTTAGAGGGGTAAGCTGAAAACCCTTATATAGTCGGCCCTTCTCCTAACCAACACGGTTTTATACATGTATTTCAACATCACAACAGTTGAAAATGTTCAAAAAAAGTATATTTTTTCAAATATCAAACATTGATTTTCCATTTTTTTTATAAGGGACAACCATTTTTGCTATGTCATTATATTAATGGGACTTGAGCATCCCACGGATTTTGTTATACAAGGGGGAGTCTTGGGAACCAAAACTCTACCTATAACAGGTCCACTGTGCTCACATTAGCTTGCTAGCTTTGGGATAGGAGTCCAGCTTCTTTGCTTACTTGTTTTTTATGGTCTCTGTACTCAGGCTGCCATAAGGGAACTTGGCTTGCCTAAAGAAGCAATTACATAATTCTTCCCATCCCATGTACAAAGAGAGCGGAAATTGGGCAGTGATGCTTCCTTCAGCATTGTTTTCAGGACAGATCCTCTGTTGCAACAGAAAGGACAAAGCTCACTTGGAGTTGCAGGGAGGCAAAGTGGGACAACCAGCTCTCTCTTCAAACACTTTGTCACACCCTCCCAGCATCTGCTGTCATCATTATAGATTAAAGACAGTTAAATCATAGGTCAGTTAAAAAATAACAACTATGAATAATAAGTACATGTTCATTTTCTAGATTTGACAAACCGATCTGTGATGGTAACAAACTCAAACTGGGGATCAACGTTGCCTGGCAAAATCTTTTTTTCCTCAAAAAGAGTCCCATTACCTGTTTTACATGTTAAGTTCTTTTGGGGTTTTTCTCTGCAGGTAAATAATTCCGTACTCAAACTGGTATGTAGCCGATGGAACCAAATTGTTACGTTACATGTGGGCTGTAACCACAATGCCATGTATTCTGGAAACTCTGCATGATGCCGTAAGTTGCGTAACCGGCAGAAAGCCATACCAAAGTCTTTTATATTGCTTAACTTTGTCAAGATTATAGTACCTCATAATTTGTGGAAGAGTTTGGGGGAAAATAAATAATAAGTATGGATCAGCATCAGACTCATGAAAAACAAAATGTTGGCACAGCAACATTGTTTCCTCAGTGGCAAGCAGTATGACTAACTCTTCCTTGAAATCAAGTGCGTTTAACTGAATTGTGCCAACAGCTAAGTATACTTAGACTCAAGGTATGGTATCTGCTTGGAATTTACTTTTGTGAGATAGTCAAACAACAAAGTTATAGTGAGGCAATAAAATGTTGATGTTCAGAGAGTTTCAATCATCACAGTAAATAACAAGGACTCCTTCTTTTTAAAGAGATAGAAATTTCGCCTATGCCATACTACCTTGCTCTGGTCTGAATTCTAATCCTTCTTGACTTCAGTTTTAGTAGAAGAATTCTTAGATAACACAACACCATAATTGGCTGGGATGTACAGTGCTTCATTTTTACAAGACCTTCAGTTCACTTGCATTTTCCCATATTCCTGTGGTTACTGAAAGAACAATGCAAAGAAAAGCATTCTTGTTAATAATTGTGATGTCCTCATTGTTCAGAGTGAAGTTGGGCACCAAAGCGGTGCAGCCACAACCCCTGAACATAGTCAGAACGCCTCGTTCAACTAGAGAATGAGAAAAGATTGGAAAAGAATTTTAGAAGCAGCTCTAGTATACTGGCCATATTTAAAGGGAATAAGAAGGAATAATATCTCTTTAAAAGAAACTTAGGACTGTTTATGTCAGGACAGGAAATATTTCTCTTTAGTGTAATCTACATTGAATAAGCAGCTCTACTGGGTTTTGGGCAGAACTCTTGTGACATCACGCAGGTTAGACCGGACCTTTTTGTCAAGAGATGAAGGGCTGAGATCCACAACACATGTGTTCGAGCCGTGAAAAGGGAATCTAAGTATCAGGGCAAGCAATTTTTTAGGACGAAGGCTACACCACACTGGTTAAAGCGTTGTCAGTTTAGTAATCATAGAATCATAGAAATCAGAGAGTGGGAAGAGACCCGCAAGGGCCATCCAGTCCAACCCCTGCCCATGGCAGGAAAAGCCAACTCAAAGCATCCCCAACAGAATGGTCAATCCAGACTCTTTGTTTAAGACATCCAAGGAAGGAGACTCCACCACATTTGGAGGAGTGTGTTCCCTGCGAAACAGCCCTTTAACTGTCAGGGAAGTTCTCTTAATGTTGAGGGTGAATCTCTTTTCTGAGCTTGCGCATCCATTGGAATGATGGGAAAAATCTAACCCTATGTAAATGGAGTTCCATGAAATCCTTCAGGTGCCCTAGACCAAATAAAGACAGTGAGAATGAATGGGAGTTTCAGACCATCATCATGCTGGAGATGGCTAGTTGATTCTCACAACCATGTTAGAAACTAATATTTGGAAGGGAGTGAAAGGTTTTTATAAAATGAGAACATGGCTGTAGTGATGTGTTCATTTCCTGACGCACAATACACAAAGTTGTTGATTATCCAATGAAACTGATGGGTATGAAATACAGAAAACGATAAGTTCAAGAGGGGAGGGATGAGAATTTACTTCTAGGCATAGGAGGTAAATTAGTTTAATACTTCCCACAAACATAGTGAATGTCTGCTAGCGGAAAGGCTTTGAAGGATGATTCCATCTCTTGTTTCACACATCAGAATCCTTCATGAATCTTGCAGGCAAATGAAACTGAGAAAGAAACAGACAAGAGGATGAGACAAGAGCATGCAAAGCTTGAGGTTTCAGACACAGCAACCAATTACGGCCTTCGTGGTTGTATTGGTCTCTTTCTCACACAAAAAATTAAGTAATTTATTACCGGGGCATATTTTTCCTTAACCTGAGGGAAACAAAGGCCTCTTTGTTGTTTTTTTTGCTGATTATTCTAAAGGGATCTTTCTGGTATTTTATTCCTGAGCTATACCATAACTCTGTACAGCCTGGCTTTTGTTTGTTCTGACACTGCATCATCAATGCACAACCACCATTGCTAGCAAAAATATTGGGTAGAACAGAACAAAATGGCAAATAAAACTTGTTTCCAAACTACCCCAATTTGAATTCTTTTAGAGGCAAAAGTGCTCTTCTAACAGAGGTGTCAACCTATAGTTTACTCTATGTTTGCTACCCTTAGGAGGCCACTGCAGGGCAGTTCAGCAAACGAAATTCTGTTTTCTGCTGGGGGAACCAGCAGTACATGTCATCTGATCCACTACGTAAAGACAACAAAATATTGACAACTACCTGAACTATTAACAGAAGATTAACAGATAGGCATACAGGTAATCCTATTTTAAATTATCAAAAATTTCAAAAGAACTATCTATCTTAAACACAATTAATCTGGTTCACATTCTGCTTCTTCATACAAGGTTTGGACAGGGTGTCCCATTGTGCAGGCTGAAGACGTATATAACTGTTCTCTTTTGCTGGCCAAATACCACACAGTGCCTTTGCAAAGGCCCCAAGAAGACAGAGGGATTCTCAGTCCAGTGGAGTTTCTGTAGCACAGAGCATTTGATGGAAATGTAGCATGAAAGGCATTTTATACAGTCAACTGTATCCAGGTTTTTGCATTGATTTTTCATATAAAAAGCTGAAAAGAGCAGCAAGCAATAAAAAAATTAAGGCAGAAAACATCAGACCATAAAGTTCACAGTCATTTAAATTCCATGCTAAAATGCTAAAAATATTGGGTGAATAAATCTGATAAGAAGAATATTTCCCAATCAGAGAGGGCACTACCACTGAAAAGGCGCTTTTATCCTGACATCGTATCATTTCCTGTTTTTAAAAGCTCTTATTTTTTGGCACCATGAAAATGTCTCTTAAAAAGGGTGGAAAAATAAATAAAATAAAATAAACCCCAGGTGGTTGGCATCCCCAAACAAGCACCTCTGAAGTATTTGTTAATGTTCAGGGTATTGTATAGTATCTTGGGCAAGTTATGTGGAGAAGACATGTCTTCCAGACTCCTAGCGAAGTCAACCACATTGATTTCAAAAGTAAGCATCTGAATTTATGTGCAGTGCAACAGTTTAGAGTTGGCAAATTGCATTAAAATTTTGGCTGGTTCCAGTTCTGCACTAGCTGAAATTTTTTTGTAGCTGGCTTGAACCCAACTGAAATCTCCAAGGAATTGCAAAGGCAGTCCCAGCATTTACAACTGTCCAATCCAGGGTTACCCAAGGATGGGTCATGGGACTAGGCCAGCATCAATCTGGAAAGAGTACTAGCCGAGCTGGTGAATGATGCTTCATGCCATTCCTCACATTGCTTGGCCTTCCAACAACAGGTCCAATTACAATATCACCTCATTTTAGAGGGATTGCGCCCTATCCAAGAAAGAACTGGGCTGCACACAAGTTCTGAAACCATTCACTAGTAATAATTCTCTTTTTGAGTTTTCTTCAGTTTCTTGGCCTTCATGCAGTCTGTTGCCTATTCCACCAGAGACCAAGTCGGAATTTTCACAACATCACTTGAACTAAAGGAAACAGTAGCTATTTCCCCACTTGAAAAATCAATTCTATTAGTTAAGCTTCAACCTACCAAACTAAGATGAACTGCAATTAACTTTCAGTTGAATGATTGGTGAAATAAGGAAGGTTGAAACCTCACTGCAGAAATACAGAATAGATTGTCACTACAAACAACTGATATGTCTTGGAAAACCTTTTTTTTTTAACATAATCCAAACCTGCCAAACGCACACATTGAAGATACTGATTTACTGGGAATAAAAAATTATAACCAACAGGATGCACCTACTCTTCAGGCTTCAGTATTTAAACTTCTATAAAGCAGGCCAACTCATAGGGTTTTCGCGCTAGCCCAGCCTATAATCTTACAGCATGCCATACTCTCCACTAAACTGCTGATTTAATTATGGAAAGACTATGCAGATGAAAAAAAAAAACCTCCATCCCAGAACCCAAAGACGCTTTATTTGTCCTGCTGTCTGTTTGGGCGCCAATATCTTTAAGAAAAGGAAGGGAGTATAAAAAGGCTTGAAATATGACCAGTGGCTCGTGCCAAACTATTAACTTCTCTGACCATAGTACACAATTGATATTTATTCCAGTTTGAGGCTTTTAACAACCAGATTTGGGCAAATCACCGCTAGATAGGAGTAGTCACTAATATTCATAGTATTTCAGTTTTCTGCATTCGTCAGCTAGTGCTGCGGATCTCCTTCATCTAGTTGCGTTCGTGGGGCGCAAACAGTTTCGGACTATGGCAACCACAAGGTAAACATATCATTGGGATTTCTGGACAAGATATGTCCAGAGGAGGCGCTTTGGCATTCCCCTAGGCCGGAGCGGCGGCAAGGCCACCCGGGGGCGAGCAGATGCTCTAACCGGTCACCCAATGTGTTTCTATGCGGCATAAAACCTCGTCAAGAGTCAACAATGAAGACTAAGGAATAAGGAATAGAACAATAATAATAAAATCATAATCACTGTTTATTCTATTTCCCACCCCTCGCCTACGGATCGGCAGGATCACATCGATGTAAAGCTCACACCACTGCACACACTGGCTTCCTTCCACTCTGATCTCGGCTCAAATCCAAAGTGCTCAGAAGACGAGGAATCAACCCACTATGGAATCGGGTCGTCTGGTTAGGTGAACAACAATACGAAGGAAGGAAAAATCCACCCCACCGCCACCCCACCGCCCTGTCATTAAGGGCTAGGTTTGTAGCTATAAGTCTTACTACTACAGCTCGCAAAATGGAGATTGGCAAAATTAATGAATCACTACAATAAATGTGCAATGAACCAGACTACACGTAGAAGGTGTATACTAGAATTCGGAAACGCACGGCGCGTGGGCTGGTGCCTTCCATCTCGGAACGATAGTTGTTACAGATTCTGCCCAATTTGGACTGGCTGCTTTCTTCCCAACCCCTAATGTTTTACCCTCTAGACGAAAAAGTGTACATCTCTGTGTGGTGTATGGTTCGTCCAGTACTGCACACCGTTGATATTTCTTCTTCAACTAAACCAGCACAGCTAGCTTTGTTTTATATTGGGGTTTGAACGTTTGTAGTCAGGAACATCCTCGGAGAAGTCAAGCCATTATGCATCTATCGCCTTGCGGTGTTACTAGAAACCCTCCTTGGCTGGCAGCCAATTTACAGGAAGCCCATAAACGAAGTCAACTCAACAAGTTAACGTTTTGTTGGGGACTGATCACATAAGGATTTCTGACCCGCAATGCTCACCAGACCCTCTGCTTTTACTATGGTCTGAATCAGACTGTGGCTGCTGTATGTATAGCATCTCCACAACGTATGGGGCAAACAATCATGACCCTCTAGGATGATGGCTACAAGCCGCTAGAAAACAAAGGGAACATCTGGCAAGATTTACCGCTCCTGGTTTCCTGGTCCCCGGCCAGAATCGTTCCACTCTCTTGGTCTAGCCACGTATGCCTGAGGAGGGTATACTTTGGGGGTGCTTACTCCACATGACCGTCTTAAGAACGTGCCATTCCTCCCCGGGCCGCACTGTTCGTAAGCAAACTGTATGTCGTTTGTCTTTGGAGGGGGAAGCCACGTCCCTGACACCGCCGAATCATCTATTTCCATACCTATTGCTGTCACATTGGTTGAGGGGGAATCGGAACCCCCAGTCTGCTTCTTTAAGCCTTTAGCCCGACCGGGTTACTCCGGAGCAGTCGGTGGTAAATTTTAAGCTTGGGGTAAAGAGAGAATTTGCTGGGTGACTTGGAGAGGAAACTTGTGATCATAAAGAAAAGGAAACAGGCACACAGACAAGATATCAGCATATCACGAAGAGGTACCCAACAGGCACTACTAAATAACGTTGAATAAGATAATAATACTAAACAACAACAAACAACAACAGAGAGTGCTGGCCTTTACATTTCAAAAACTACTGCAGCAACCATTCCCCCCTCCCTCCAAATTTCCTGCCCTCTCCTTCCTTGCGAAGAAGAAAGAGAAACAGCATGTTTCTTCCCAATGTCCTGATCCTAAACTCATAGGTCAGGGACCGGTACCAGAATAGCCAGAGCTCAAGGGTCCAGGAGATGAAGCTGAGGGTCAGGGATTAGATGACATCAGAATCCCCGCTCCAAAGCTCCCATCCACAGTGCCAATGTGACCCAATTTCAGGTTTCCCTCTGTGCCAAAGAGAATGTGCAGGAGCTCCATGACAAACAGGATGGCAAATGGCAGGCAAAAAGTGTGGTTGCTTCACCCACCATTTGGGGATGGCAATGCGTGAGTAGAAGAAACATGGATCCTTCACCGCAACAGCAAGAAGTCAGACCCAGCTGTTACAGAAGCCGGAGTGGAATTTCGATGTCCTGTGTGGAACAAGAGACCAAGGATAGGGAACATACAGGCTGCCCTCCTGTGAAGGGGCACCAACAACAGCGTTATATTGCAGTGGCTATGCCGGGCTATTCATAGTTGCCTAAAGAGGCTATTCAAGCAAAGATTTGGGTTTATCAGGAAGGAAACAGCATCGGGATCCTCTTAACTGTAACTAGGAAATTGTGTAGAGAGCTTATACGTGGGGATGAGGTAGAGAACCATTACTCCAGGAGTTCCCCAGAGAGACATACCAAAGGGGCATGGGGTTGGAATAAGCGATTGGTAGTCTCAAATGGACTAGCCCAGGTGAATCAATTGTTGAATGGTGGTACCAAGACGTATGCGAAGATCGCAAAACTGATCAATGGATTTACGCTAAACTGGAGCTACTGATATAGGGGTTGACAGACAGTGGTGGCATAGCTTTTATGCCTTTGCTACACACCCAAAGCAGAAGACAGCAATGTGGGTGAAAGCGCCACATGTCTGCAGGGCCTCGTACAACTGGATACCAGCCACAAAGAAGGCAGGGACAAAGAGAAGATGTCCACATCAGCACAACCTTGGAAGGCCTCAGGAGTATGTGACATGGAGCGTGGTAGCTGGTTGAAAACACATATGGTACCTAACATGTAGCTGCAATGGGACTCCAGGAATATGGGAAAGAGAGAGAAGGGGGATGCCTATGTAAAAGCACACTACTGATTTTCCAATAAAAACCTCTCAGAACATAATTTACAAACAAAGAGCGAATCCCCAATTTTTGAACAATTTTTCTCCAGAATAATGTTTAAAAGGCAAAGGTTAACAAGGGAAACAGTAGGTGATTAGACTTAAATAAAAAGTAAATTAACTCTCCGAGTAGAATGTACAAACCATCTCTCAAAGCAAGCATCTTTCTTGTCTCTCACAGTTAATAGTGTGCTCTAAAGCAAAAAATCGCGAACAACTAAAGCTGTGAACAGTACAGTTCAACCTGTAATGTTTTAGAAACTCTGCCACTGGACAGAAAATCTGAACACAGCATAGCACTCTCCCTAAGAAAAGAACAGCAGAGAATATTAAACTGTTCTAGATCAGAATGACACCTGGTTCCACCCTCCAGGCTTGTATGTTGTCTTTCTCACCTTCCCAGTTCCGTCCAGCATGGCCAAAGAGAAAGAGAATCAGACAAGCTGTGTTGCTCTTCTATGACTGTGCCACCAAAACTTTGAAGATCAGTAACTCCACTACCATTAGCAAAATACAAGGCAAGACCTCATAAACAATAGTCGAATGTTCTCACCCACCACCACCACACCAACAGTCAACATTAACGCAGTGGTTGCGGTTTTGGGACAATTTATTTTTTTGCTGTTGTGTAACCTCAAGTTCTTGTTGACCTTTGGCGCGTTCTAAGGCAAAAATACTACCCATGGGTTGCGGGGTCTTGGCAGGTTCTTCAGAGGATTGCCTACCAGCCCCTGAGGCTAAGAGCATGTGAACAGCGCCCAGGGATTACCCAGGGGGTTCCTGTGGCCAAGCCTGGGAAGAAAACCGCTGGCTCCACGAGTCATAATAGCCAATGCGCAAACCACAACATCACACTCTCAATAGCCAGTTCTACTCATGGTCATGCTAGAGGCGCTGCGGAGAAGAAAGCCAAGCTCATTCCCTAATACTGTGGATATGGTTAGCCGCAACAGCTCGTTCCTATACAGGTAAAGTAGCTCTTAGCTCTCTAGAAACACACGGCTTTGCATAATTCAGTCAGGTCTTCGCATGAAAATAATACACTCAGTGCTCAATCGAGATTCGTACCTCTGTGACAGGAGCTTGGGCAATGGTGGACAAAGTTGGGTGAGGAAAATGTGAATCCGCTGTCAGTTCCGCAGCCTTGGGGAAAAGCTCCAACGAATTGTGTTCTCCAGTGCTCTTGTCACGAGAGATCTTAAACATCTAGGCCCCACAAACCAGGCAGGACTGGGGCACAAACCCGCCACTACCAGGACCACCTAACGTTAAAAAAAACATCGTTTAAAACATCTGATTAGAGAACTGTTCTCCCTGGATTAAAAAGGAACTGCCACAGATAGAGGATGGGCTGACACCGGGCTGAACGAGACGACGTATGAAAGAGATCTGGGAGGCCACGAGTAGACCACCGGTTGAACATGGAGTCCAACAGGCGGGCGGGAGCTGAAAAGGGCCCAATGCATTTTGGACTGGCATCAATCAAAGTATAGTGGGATAGATCACGGGAAGTCAAAGGCTACTCTATGCTGCCTAGTCAAGCCCCACCTGGAATACGTGTCCAGTTCTGGGCCCACCAACAAGTTGACAAAGGGTTGTGGAAACTGGGAAGCATGTCCCAAAGGAGGGCAAACTAAAATGGATGAAGGGTCTGCGGAAACCATGTCCTGAGGAACGCCTTAGGGATCGGGGGTGTTTACGCCTGGAGAAGAGAAGGTAAGAGGTGGATATGATATCTCGTGTTAAACCTTGACGAGATGTAGATTGAGGGAGGGAGCAAGCTTGTTTCCCTGCTGCGCCAGAGACGGGGACCCGAGCACGGCTGCAAGCTACAGGAAAAGAGATTCCACCTCACCCTTAGGAGGAACACTCCTGACAGTAAGGGCGGTTCAGACAGATGGAACAAACTCTCTCAGAAAGTGGTGGGAGGCTCCCCCCTTAGCGGCGCTGGATGGCCATCTGTCGGGGATGCTTTAATGAGATTTCCTCCGCATGGCAGGGGGTTGGACTGGAGGGCCCCTTGTCGGTCTCTTCCAACTCTATGAACCTACCGACACACGGGCGTCCGGGACGGCACGGGCCTAGAGAACGGTCCAAAAAGGGCCAGAGACGGGACGGATGAGTGTAGGATGCATGTTACTGGCGCACAAGGAAGTGTTTCACTTGTTCTTTTCCCACTCTCTTTTCCGTTCCCATTCTGTTTCCAGGGGAGGTGATTTATGAGAACTCTTCAGAACAGTTCTCAAAATTGCGTTCTCTGGAATGGATGGAACGGAAGGGAAAAGAACACTCATTCCAGGCCCCTTCTGTTCCGTTCTCAGGCTGTTTCCGTGGAGCTCCTGTGCGGTAAGGTCCATGATTCGATGAGTCGATGAATTATTGTACTTTCTAATCTTGAAATTGTCTGTAACAATTGCTAAAAGTAACTAAAAATATGCAACATTCTGTCAGTACTAACCGATTGACATACATGTTATAATACTTAATGAAGCAATCCAAAGAAGACGACAGAAAATTTTTATTTTAAGTCTATTGTTGAAACCTAAATATCTATGACAACAAATAATTGATTATTATTTTGTGTTTTGTGTTTATCACCCACCCGCTTTCTCTTAATATGGGACTCAACCAGAAATTGCGCTGACTTAATGACATATAGATCTGGGCACCTCAAATCGTGCATACATTTTCTAGAGCGCAGCAGTATTTTTAAGCAGTTAGAATTGAGCCATTAAATCAAGAGGAGGCATACACCATTACCTGGAACACAATTACGTTTTTGGGGAAGCAATATTTCCAATTACATCTGCTGCCTATGGGACAAATAACAACCTTAGATGAGATATTCTCACTCTGTCAAACACAGAGGAAATGCTGTTCCATGAGATTTGATATGATATGTGTGTTCTGATATGCAAATTCTCCATCTAAAGTTCAAAGTGGCTTGTTTCTTGAAAACGATTTGCGTTTAGGTAACTGAATTATATGCAAATTTAAATTTGCTGAATAGTACAGTAATCTTATTTTCAGAAAACGTCCAGGGTAGTAGCCATGTTTGGCCATTTACAATCCAATAAAACAGCCACTAAATAACATCCACCAATTTTAACATTCAAATTTTTCACTTGGATTTGCTAAATGGCCAACACGCGACGCCCGGGATGTTTTTCTAGATTTTTTTTTTAAAAAAAAAGATACTGCATCATCAGCATCATCATCATCATCATTCATCTCATAATTATATTTAATTATTATTATTATTATTATAATTAATTAATTTTTTATTGAAACTTCAAAAATAAATGGAAAATATAATTTGTAATGTGGCGAGACAAGGCAACTGTTACATGGATTTTGTAATTGGTTGACGGGGCGAGCCAAGGGTCTCACAATGGCTCCTTTGCATCCTGGAGAGAAAGTGACCAGTGGGTCCCACAGGGCTCTGTCCTGGGCCCAGTGGCTATTCACAGCTTTAATTATGACTTGGAGGAAAAATTGGGGAATATTTAGCAATTTGGCAGATGACACCAAATTAGGATGAGTAGCTAATAATAACCCAGAGGACAGCATCAAAATTCAAATGAACCTGAACAGACTAAAAATGGGCAAAGCTAACAAAATGAGAATTCAACACAGTGAAAATGTAAGTACTGCACTTAGGGCGGAAAATGAAAAGGCACAGATAGAGGATGGTTACACCTGGCTGAATGAAACTACGTGGGAAGGGCTCTAGGAGTCCCCAAGGTAGCCATAATTTGAACATTAGTCAACATTTGCGATGCGGCAGCTAACAAAGGCCAATACGATTTAAGGCTCATCAATAGAGTAATAGTGTCTAGATCCAGAGAAGTAATAGTGCGATTCTATCTGCCCTGGTCGGCCCACCTGGAATACGGTGCCCAGTTCTGAGGCACCAACAATCAAAAGACTTGAGAAACTGGAAGCATGCCCCAACGGAGGGCAACGAAAAATGGTGAAGGTCTGAACCATGCACTAGAGGAACGACTCTTAGCAAACTGGGGATGTTTTAGCCTGGAGAAGAGAGGTTAAGAGGTGATATGATACCCGGTTTAAATATTTGAGGATGTCATATTGATGAGGGAACAAGCTTTTGTTCTGCTGCGCCGAGAGACTAGGAACCTTAGCAACGGATTCAAGTCCAAAAAGAGATTCACCACCTCACATTAGGAGGAAACTTCCTGACAGTAAGGGCTGTGTCGACAGTGGAAACAAACCACTTGGAGTGTAGTGAGAGTCCGCCTTCCTTAGAGGTCTTCAAACAGAGGCTGGATGGCATCTGGTCGATGATGCTTTTAGTGTGATTTCTGCTGCAGGGGGGTTAGACTGGATTGGGCCCTTGGTGGGTGTCTTCCAACTCTACAATTCTATTATTCTATGAAAAGAGATTACATAAAACAACAAATTAGATATGTTCCTCTTCATTCTTTGTGTCTACAATTGGGTAACAGAATCTAATAACAAAATAGACATTATTGTATCAAACAATATTTGATCTACAAGGTAATCGAGCTTACAAAAGAGCTGAGAAGAAATATTGATAGCGGCAAATACGCCCGAAAAAAGACTTTCCAATTATGAAGAGCAAATGTCCAGAGAAAATGCCCATAGCAGATGGCATTTAACGCACCAAATGGTATAAAATCTACAGAAACAAAAGGAAAACAGTGTTGGAAGTGCACCAGAGAGATGGGACGCTAGCACCATGGTGGTTGCAATGTCCGGAAATAAAACTCTGGCAAGAATCCACAAGAGCTTCCCAATCTTAAAAATAATGTTTATTGATATCCCGAAAATCTACTATTAAATATTACCAATGCAAGAATGCGGCGCTTAAAAACTGAAATCTTTTAGTAGATATGTTTTCAATGGTTAAAATTCTTATTGCTCAAAAATGGAAAACACTGAGCTACCACTATAGATGAACATTGTGAAAAACAATTGGAAATACATGGAATTAGCAAACTAACACTTGAGATCGGTAAAAAAGACAGAAGAGAAACACACGACAAAATTGGGATTTTTTTTAAAAAATACTCTGTAAGAAAGATGGTCATAGAATATACTCACACAACACTGAACAACAGCTTAGAGCTTCAACTATGTCAAAACAAGCTGTAAGTCACAATAAAACGTAACAAACAGTAGAGGACGGTAATATAACGCACAACAGAGAATCCTAAAGAGTCAGTCAATTTCGACATCCAATAAAGATAACCCTTTTTTTTTCTTCTTCTTCTAATTGGGGCTAATTGGCAGGTTTTTTATCTACAACCACCTAAAAGTTTTCCTGAATGCAAAAGCTAAGGCTTCTGTGAGAAATCCAGTGTCCTTGCCTAATAAAGGGGCCTGTGCATCAAAGGAGGGAGATATAGTTTATAGCAAAGAGTGTCTTTTGTTGTGATGCAAATGGATGTTAAATTTCCTGTACTTTTGAGAATCTCCCCAGTTTGCCACCATGGTCAGAAGGAGGAGGTGCCAAGCGGCCAGATATACCCCTCCATACCACTTAACTAGGGTGCCCACCTGGCAGATGAAGAAAGAGTATATTGACCGTTCGATCGGATTATGGTTTCTGGAAAATTCGAATTTTTTTCCATCTTTACATTAACGAAAAGGGGCAATTACCCGACCGCGATTCATTTAGACGCTGTTTTCATTTCCCTTTATTTTAAACTGCTTTATGTGAAAGTGTTAATTTTGCTTCCCGTTTCTTCCAGTTGGGGCCACAAGCTGTCAATTTTATTTATAGCCTTTATAACATACAAATAAAACATAGCGAATAGTATTATTTACATACTAATCATTTCTAGTAATCAGTTATGTTTGTGAGAATGAAAACCTTCTAAATTCATATTGGTTGAGAACCAATTTCTTCCTTTTAACTCTTTGTTGTTTTCTTTTACCTTCCGTAATATTTACATCACACTATTCACAGCAATCTTTACTATTTCAAGGAGTTTTTCGTGGATCTGCTTCTTATAAAGTTACTATAAACTATAAAGTATGATACCTTAGAAGAAAAATATAATCTTGAGGACAGGATGCTGAAGCAGAAGTAACAAGAAAAGATATAAACAATTCAGTCCTGTTTCCAGACAGGGAGGTCACAGACCAGACTCAATTCCAGTAAGTCAGGCACAACCGGCAGCCAAACCAGTCAAGGACAGACCAGAGGCAGAATCTAAGAATAAGGCCTTGATCCAGACAGAGTCTTTCCACAGAATCTGGTAAGCCAGGGAAGAGGTTCTAGCATTAACAAGTAACTGCTCATGAGCAGACCATCAAACCAAGCACTCATATGAAACCCTAGCCTTCCTCCTCCTTTACTATCATGGTGTGGAAGCGAGCCTGGTTACGTCTTCTGAGTCAAGGACCAGGCATTCTTCCCCAGGAAATGTGGCTTGCTGCATCCTGTAGAATCCAAATCTGCAAGGTAAATGGAGTCTTCATCAGCCCCTGGTTCAGTTTGATCCTGGGTCTATCACAGTGGAGACTGACAATACAACTCTGGCCATGGTCTATAGATGGCACCCTCTGGAGAACATGAGGGTTAATAGGCAAGTGATTCTAACAGATCCACTTCTCCTCACTGATCATCCTCTGATGAGAATTTCTGCCCAAAAAAGGTAGAAAAACCAATAATGGGATATTAGATAATATAAGGACTATAAGGCAGTTTTATGATAATCTATCCAGGGCTAACTAGACAGCATTATGTGTGAGACTGACTTTGCAGTTAGGTTAGTTGTTCATCCCCAAACATTTGCAGTGCCATGGACAAATAAATGGTTGGGATTTAAGAAAGTTCAAAAGCACAGCAACAGTTTGTTAAGATAACAAAATAATGACCAGAGAAGATTTACATAATTTTAAAGTGGATGATGAAGACATTGAAACAGTTAAAGATGTTCTATACCTTGGGTCAGACATCAATGAAAATGGGGACTACAGTCAACAAAGCAGAAGAAGACTAACATTTGGAAGTGTAGCTATGAACGAATTAAGTAAAATTCTCAAGTGTAAAGCTATTTCATTCAATACCAAAGTCAGGACTGTCCATACCATCATATTTCTGATTAATATATATGGGTGTGAAAGGCGGACAGTGAAAAAAACTAACAGGAGGAAAATCAACTTATTTGAAATGTGGTTCTGGAGAAAAGTTCGACAGATACAATGGACTGGTAAAAAGACAAATGCATGGGTCCTAGAGCAACTCAGGTTTGACCTCTTCCTAGAAGCCAAGATGGCTAAGCTGAGCCTATTGTACTTTGGAAATATCATGAGATAACATGATTCTTTAGGGCGGGATACAAACCGCCGCTTTGCGGTGCTTCCCCACCGGCGCCATTTGCTCTGCGTGGGAGCTGCAGCAGCCAAACTGCGCGGCTGCCGCGCGGAGCAAAAAAGAAGCTCCATTTCAGAGCTTCTTTTTGCGGCGCCTCTATGACGTCGCGAGGCACCACTGGCGCATTCGCGACATCATAGGTGCCGCGATACGTCTGGACGCTATGCGTCCAGTACGTAAAGATGGCGGCGCCCATGTGGAAGGGTGTCGCCATCTTGTACGTATTGTATACGTACTAGGGTTAGGGGGGTGCGGAAGCACCGCCCCTTCCTAACCCTAGTACGTATGCAATACGTACTATATGGCGGTGTGTATCCCGCCTAGGAAAGATAATAATACTTGGCAACAAAAATAATGACCACAGAGGACCTTCATACATTCATCCTAGACAATGAGGAAATTGAAACAGTAAAAGAATTCCCGTACCTTGTATCAAACATCGATTAGGAAGGAGATTGCAGTCAAGAAATCTGAAGAAGACTAGGAATGGGAAGGGCAGCTATGAAAGAACTAGACAAGACACTGAAGAGTAAAGATATACAAATGAGCACTGAAGTCAGAATCACACTAGCCATTGTATTCTCCTGTAACATATACAGATGTGACAAGTGGAGAGTGAAGAAAGCAGATAAGAAGAAATCAATTCATTTGAGATGTAGTGCTGGAGAAGAGTGCTGAGAAAACAGTGGACAGCGAAAAAAAACAAATAGATCCTAGAACAGACTAAGTGTGAAATCTGCCTGGAAGCCAAGATGATAAAGTTGAGGTTGTCATACTTGGGACTTATCATGAGAAAGCATGATTCATAAGGAAAGACAATAATGTTAGAAAAAGTGGGGGGGGGAGTAGAAAGAGAGGAACACTGCATGCCAGATGGATAGGCTCTATTAGGGAGATTACAGGTATGAATTTACAGGACCTAAACAGGGAGGACAGGGAGTCTTGGAGATGTCTTATCCACAGGATCACCACGAGTTGGGATCAACTTAAAGGCAGTTAAAAACAACAAAATCGGAGGCAGTAGAAAAAACGACTACATTACAGATAGACTCAGTCAAGGACACTATAACACTGGGTTTGAGAAACTTGAGCAAGACTGCTAATAATAGGCTGTCTTGGAGGTCTCTCATTAATATATCACAAAAAGTTGAAGTTTGTTTGATAGCAATAGACAACAAATGCAAATGTTGCTTACACCTTTCGTTGGAGAGTACTTAGAATCATAGAATCATAGAGTTGGATGAGACCACAAGGGCTATCCAGTCCAACCCCCTGCTATGTAGGAAATCTAAATCAAAGCATCCCTGATAGATGGCCATCCAGGTTCTGTTTAAAGACCTCCAGGGAAGGAGACTCCACCACTCTCCGAGGGAGTGTGTTCCACTGTCGAACAGACCTTACTAAGTTCCTTCTAATGTTCAGCTGGGGGCATGGTAAGGGATACAAGCCATGCCTACTGACCAATCCGACATCGGATAATCCGGAATGTCGGATTAACGAAGGTCGGATAATCGAGACTTTACTGTAGTTTAGACTTTGTATTCTTTGTATTCGTTTTAAACCATTGTTTACATCTTGACAATTAATTTTTCCACTTTTTAAAGCATGCACCCTTGAGATATTCCAGACATTTGTTAAGGTCATGAAAAAGTAAACATTTTCTATTTATATCATTATCAGTTCTGAAGATGGCTGACCAAACATAATGTTGTTGTGCCATTGTAGGCATGGACTGGAGAGTAAGACTCTTTATGAAAAGGTACCTTTCTCATTCTTACGTATTTACTAGCAGAAGAACCCAAGTCCAGACAAGTGACCCCACTTCTTTCTGATTCTCTTTCCTTCCTACCCCTCCAGAAGCGCTTTGTATTCTGTCACTCGCCCACTCAGGTGATAAATAATCTGATCTTTCCATCTTAACACATGACAAACTAAAATTGTGGAGGAACTACTGCATCTTTACATGTTTGAGGAAAGAAACTGCAATGTGGTTAGCTATTTTTGAGGTATTGTTGTTGTTTTTTAAATCCCTTTAGTTTCTACTGGGAATTTGCACCCACATATTTTGTTGCTTTTATTTTAGGGGAAAATAAATAAATCCATATTCACTCCATTGTCACTGCAGTCAGGACACACAACATTCCTGATGAGTCACACACACACATAATGCAATTCTTTGTGATGCTGCATGGGTTTAATTCAATTTTCAATGAACTTGCCCTTTACCCTAAACTTTCCTGGCAAACACTGTCAGGCACACCTCCAATGTGGATTTCATAACATTGATCCCCTAATCAGTGACTGTCTGCAACAATGGCAGTTTGGAAATATGTATGGGCTAAATTAAAATTGCAATGCCATCTTATGAAAATGTAGGCACATGAGACAAGAAAAGGAATTGGCTCCTTAAACTTAAAATGGACATATGAATATTTGCATGTGTGATGAGAAGGAAAAAACATGATGCGAACATAGCTGTGTGGCAAAAATAAAGCAAAGAATTGGAGCCTTGCACAGGAGTGAGTTTGCAAGGGGAAAATGTGTGGCTGGTTATGCCGATCTCACCTCCACTTGTGTGATATTAATGGGGCCACTGAGGGTCACTGCAGACTAGGAAAATGTGATGCGAAGCTGCATTTTTTCAGGCAGTGTAGACAAAGCAAAGTAAAATGAAAGAGGTGTTTAGACAGGAGTTGTCAGCCCTGATTTATGGATAATATTTTACTTGCACACATGCATATGTATATGCAGCTCCACACTCTTCAAAGTCTTTGCACTCTCCATCCTTAACAAGAGGGCAGTTGTTTTCCTTACACTGAAAATGCCAAATCCCTGTTCTTACATTACACTAAGTTAATCTCATAAGTCCTGAGAGTGAAAATATTCTGCATGAGGTAGAATTAATCCATTGTATGTCATGATCTAGGATCCCAGCTGGGGAAACATTCTTAATGTACACAGCCCAACTAGAAAAATAAAGGCCCTGTATGTTTGTAGGGGAAAATTACACAGACAGGCAAAACTTTCAGCAATGTTTCCATTGCAGGCTTCCTCACAGCTGAAATGAAAGGTAGTAGTGGCCTGAATTCAGTAGCATGTGTTGTAGCAGTAGAAACTCTAGACATTGGACCTGCCCATAAGTCGCCTCTGTGTGTGCCATGCACACAGGGATTTCTCCAAGTGCAGTCAAGACTGATATTAATTTACAGGAAATCTTGGAGCACCTTTGAGGCTGACAGAAAGAAGTTGGTAGCATATGCTTTTGTAGACTAAGGTGAATATCACACAGGGTTGGGATAAGGACAAGTTTACTCCCCTGTCTTTATCCCATCTTTGACTGAGATGCTGCGAAAGGCTTTCAGATTGCAGCACTATTGTCCCATCATTGAAGCAGCATTGCATTAATGCAAATTCCTGTTAATGCAAAATGCCGGGCAATGCTGCTTCAATGACAGGACAATGACGGGATCTGCATGACATTGTTTGAAAGTCTTTTGTACAATCATGGCCAATCATTCTTTCAAGACGGGATAATGTCTGGATAAAAGCAGCGTATGAAAATCTTCTTGCAATCGTGCTATGAGAATGGGAAAAGGACAGGACAAGGACATTTCTTTGCCCATCTGATAATCTTCTAAATCTGTTTCATCAGATGCATGGAGTGAATTGCCTATGTACTGACATTTATACCAATGAATAGTCAGGTTGTGTGTGAACAGCAACAGAAATGCAAAACATGGGTATGATGACAAGGTGACACATTCAATTGTGATGGTCATTGAGGGACAAAGGTGGGAGGAAGGATATTTCTCTCAGTTAGTCTCAAAGGTGCTACAAGATTCCTTTAAACACTGATACTGAATAAGGCTACTAATTAACAATTTGTAAGCCACTCTGATAGCCTTTTGGCTGAAGAGCGGGGTATAAATAAATAAATATATGATGATGATTATTATTATTACTATTATTATCTTTGCATAACTTGTAATGCTTCTTCAGACAAATGCAAAGGTCTACAGACTGCTTTTTGGAAATTAATAAAATATTACCAACTAAAAACATGAAAACTTGCAAATTGCACAGAACTGCTTTGTATTTTTATATACATTCCCTATCAGAGTTATGAAGAACCAATTTCCCTGCACAAGTCTTGGATTTTGTTTTCATTGTTCAGAGAGTTTATTTTCTTTTCCATTATGTGATAGAGATACACATGCTTCTCTGTCTTCATTAATGAACATGCTGGCTTTTTCTTTCTGTTTTTAAGATTCACCTCAAAGGCACAAAACAGATGGGCCAAAAGGGGTGGCTTCCACCCACTTTGGAGGTATGGCATGCAGATGACACACTATGGATCCATTTCAGTCTGGCTTCAGGCCTGGCTATGGGACAGAGACAACATTGCTTGCCTTGGTAGATGGCCTACGCAGGGAACTGGACAGAGGGAGCATGTCCCTGTCAATTCTGCTGGACCTGCCAGCAGCTTTGGATACCATTGACCATGGTATCCTTCTGGGTCCCCTCTCTGGGATGCAGATTGGAGGCACTTTTTTTACAGTGGCTCCAGTCCTTCTTGAAGGGGCAGACCCAGACATTTGTGTTGGGGGATGCCTCTTCATCCCCCAAGGCTCAGTTTTGTCCCCCATGGTGCTCAATATCTATATGAAACTCCTGGGAGAGGTCATTTTAAGTTTTGGGGTTCAGTGTTAATCAACTCTGTCTCTCCTTTCCATCTGGCTCCAAAGATGCTGCCTCTGTACTAAACCAATGTCTGCTGTCAGTAATGGACTGGATCAGGGTGAATAAATTGAAACTTAATCCAGACAAGACAGAGGTCAGTCATAAGGCAGATCAGGGAACAGGGATTCAGCCTGTGTTGGATAGGGTTACACTACCCCTGAAATCTCAAGTTTGCAGCTTGAATGTGTTCCTGGATTCATATCTGAGCCTGAATGCCCAGGTTTTGGTAGTGGCCAGGAGTGCATTTGCACCATTAGAACTAGTACACTAGCTATACCTGTTTCTTGAAAAGTTGGATCTGTCTATGGTGACACATGCCTTAATTACATCCTGTTTGGGTGTAACAATTACTACTGTAATGGACTCTACATGGAGCATATCACACCTGTGACAGGTAAAAATATGTTTTTAAAAAAACAGTGCCATCTGTTGGACGTAACAGCAGCACATGCTATACTAAATATTCGATAGGCGTTTGCAATCACCATCAATAAAGCTCAGGGCCAATCTTTAGAATTGTGCAGTTTACCCAAGGGCTTAATGACCCTGCAATCCATTCCAGGTGGTGAGCAGCATCATGGCGCAACTCCAGCACTGCATCCAGATGATGCAGCGCCAAAGGGGCACCATGCAACCATGGTGTCTTTTAGAAGGTGCAAAAAGGAACTGCTTTTTGCAGCTCCTTTTTGTGCCCTCCAAAGGCTGGGTCAGGACTGCAGCATGATATTGCTGCTGCCCCAATCCAGCCAGGAAAGGGGCGGCTGCAGGCCGGCCCTTAGGGCAATCTGTATCATCATCATCATCATCATCATCATCATCATCATCATCATCATCATCATCATCTGTATAGCCTCTTAGTTCTCTCAGGACTTCCCCAAGTTCTGTTTGCATACTACTATGAAAAATAACAACACTCTAAGATCTCAGGCTACTTATTATCAATTCCATTTTTAAAGGACAAATTGTGTATCATGTTGTTAATCTATAACTGGATCTCAACATTTTTACTTTTTTTAAAGGAAAAGCAGCTACTTTGGTAGTTTTCCAGTATGATCGGCACAGTCATTGCTAGAAGACCCTTTCAGTGTACACTGGCCTGTCCTGGAGGACTGCAGAAATAATCCAGTTTGACACTGCTTTAACTGCCATAGCTCAATGCAATAGAATTCTGGGAATAGTAGGTTGGTGAGACATTTAGCCTTCTTTTTCAGAGAGCCCTGATGTGACAACAAACTACAATTACCAGCATTTCATAACATTGAGCCAACTAAAGTGGTGTCAAACTTAGAATGTATTTCAACATATGTGATCTAGACTTAGAATCCTTGTGACTGATCCTCAGGCCAGTACAAGTAGTCAAATTCACAAAAAGCCAAGCAAGGTACAGAGACAAAAGAGACCCAGTGGATGATCTCTGAAAGCCTGTTAACCTCAGGTTGTCTTGTATGCCTTCCCTCCACTTCATTTCTCCCAGGTGGCTCATGTTGCAAATTTTGAAAAGAAAGAAAAGAAAAAGGGAAAAAAAGAGTTTGCAAGAAACAGTAAATCAAAGGAAACTGGATGCCTAGGAATGCTGGGCAGGGGTAAATGAGAAGCTAAGGAAATGATAGGAATAAAACAAAGTGCTGAAGGAGCTTGGGGCCAGGGAAATTGGTTTGAAAGGTAAGAGCTCTCTGAAAATCTGGTCAAATTGCTAGTGATGTCACAGAATGTTTGAAACAGTGCAATTATACCACTTACTATGCTAAGTCCTACATCACAGATGTGGAGTCACGTTGGCCTGGTGTGCTCCAAACTTGTAAAAAAAAAGTCCTCAAAAATTACTAATTCCAAAACACAAGCCTGCGAAGAAAGTAGTCTGAATTCCTTTGTTCGCTGCAGATAATGAAGGCTCCTGATCTTAGGACAACATGGAATACCAAACTACTAACCTCTTAGCAAGGTAGTGGGGAGGGGGAATGGACCTCTTTCTGAGCAGGCTCCTATAAGAAGATGAGATCTTCTGTTCTTCACCTACTGCACTGGAAGAAGAGAGTTACCTTTCTTTTGACTTGGTTTCTAGGCTTGCAGCAAGTCAAAAGAAAGATGACTTCATTTGTCCCTCCCAACTTATGTGGAGTTCTTTAAACTTGGAATGTCTAGTTATCTACAGCAACCAGGCAAAGACTATTCTGCTCCACTAGAGGCCAGCATGGTATCATGGTTAGAGAATTAGTTTAGAGCTGCAGATACAAGTCATTGCTCAGCCATCAAATTCACTGGGTGAGCTTGGCATACTTCTAAAACTGTTTTACCTTGGGGAATAAAAATGAGAGGATGAAAAAAAACTGGTGCAATTCCTTGAGCTTTCTGGAGGAAAGATGGGGCATAATTTAAATAAATAAATATGCAATTTTTATTAACAAGTATAATTAGGAGCCAGGGACAAAGAGTTCCTTTGGGAGAATACTCCTTCCACACACATTGTTGTACTATGTGTAGAGGTCAGAATTTTTTTAAACTTTAATTAAATAGTATACATTAGAATAAAAGTAAAACTTTGCTGATTTCTGCTTGTTGAAAACAGGATTACAGTTTATGCTCCCCAAAATGAGAAATAATAGTCCTGAATTATTTGTCAGATCCGTACTGGAAAAAAGACCATAAACTTCACACAAAGTAAACAAAAAAGGGAGGAGGAGGAGGACTTTATTTGCTGTAAGTGACAGTAGCTAAGTACCCTAAAGGCATCAGATCCCATCTAGGCCCCATTCCCACTGGGCATATAAAGCGACATATTTTGCTGTGATTCGGACTCGGATCTTATTTCTGAGTCATATTCAAATCTGGTCCCTCGTTCCCATTATGAAAGGGTGCAAATGGCCTTGGGTGTTTTTGACCCATGTTCTCATTCCCATTGAAATTTTCTCTGTTGTAATTTAAAGTGGACTTTTTTTTTTTGTTCCCCATTCCCATTGCCTTTCTGGAACCTCTTTTTTTTAGCAGCTGTCAATCAAGCGCCTAGGCGCTTGACGTCACAGTGGCGTCAGTTGCTTCTATGCATGGGCTATTTTTGTTTCCCGTTCCCATTTGCGTCTTTCAAACTTGTTTGTCTGTTGTTGTTGTTTTTAAGCAATCAATCACTTAGGTGCTTTTCCCCTCTGGGAAAGGGAGAAGGAGCTTCCATCCCCCCAAGTCCCTTTGCCTCCCAAGCTGTCCTGTGTCTTCCCAAAGTCCCTCTGGGAAAAGGAGAAGGAGCCTCTATCCCTCCAAGTCCCCTTGCCTCCCCCATTGCTTCCTGGGCTGTTTGGGGGGGGGGTGATCGAGCAGGCATGTAAAAAAAAAGAAAAGAAAAATAATAGTTAAAAATGGTGTTCAATGGCTCTACTCACCCGTCGATCTATGACTGTGGAACAGGGGGCCGTAATGTGTTTACCGCGTTTGGAGCTCAATATATCAATTTGCTATGTTTGGGCACCCACAGAGCGTCTAGGCGATCCGAAAGCTTAATTTTTTTTAAAAAATAAATTTTCTACACATGCAATCGCCTTACCCTGCTTCCCACTCCACCGTGGGAAAGGCTATGTGAATTGGGGCGGGGGGGGGGGAAGTTGCCAGTAATTCAGGAAAGAGAACAAAGCTGGTGACTCCCCCAGGTCAGCCCCTTGAGCACTGCTCCTCCCATCCCCAAGCTACCAAATTGGACATTCATTTGCCCCCCGGACAAGTGAGGAGCAAGAAAATCCTCCAGAAAAGTGCAGTCAAATTAACCCAGGTTCAAACACCCCCCCCCCCCGATTCGGGTTTTCCCTGAAAAGATCGATTAAATGGGGATCAGATCCAAATTCCAATGGGAATGAAATTGGCGTAATGAGGATCAAATGTGCGCTCAAATAGGAACGATGCTCCCATAACCCGAATCTTGATCCATTTTATAAGCCAGTGGGAATGGGGCCCTAATCTTGGAAACTAAGCGGGGTCAGCTCTGGTTAGTACTTGGGTGGGAGACTGTCAATGAATGCCAGGTGCTGTAGGCCATATTTCAGAGGAAGGGACTGTCAAAACCACCTCTGAGGATTCCTTACCTAAGAAAACCCTGGAAAATTCAGGTGTCCTGAAGGCATATAGACATATACACTGGCAGGGGAGGCAAAGCCTAAGGATGCGTGATGCAGCATTCACTTTCATGTGGATTTTTACACTGTGAACATTTGGGGATCCCACCCAATAAACCTCATCAGATATAGACAATTTCTACACCGGGAGTAAGAACATGTCTTCTCTAGAGAATGATCCTGCTGTTTAACATTGTTGTATTACATACAAAGCAAAAGAAAAGAAAATATTAAGCACAGAGGGTATATTTCTCAAAATTGGAAAAAAATCTTGGTAGGATCAACACTTCTGGATGTATTGTAGGACTTTGACATGATTAATATTAAGGTTTTATCAGCTTTTTACATACCAGCTTCCCAGGGGAAGACAAAATGTTTCCCTTGGGATCATAAACATGGAAGGCTGACACTCTTCTCTAGGGATATGTGATTCTGTCATCCTCCACCTTGTCAAGGTTTTTAATTTTCTAACACCAGTCTTCATGTCTCAGATTTGCACCTGTTTAAGCTCTTGAGCTTTTGTATTTTCCACTCAGAATTTTGTATGCATTTAAATACTCCTTTTCAAAACTGTACACATTTTTATGTACATTTTTTCAAATGGACGTATTTGTGTAAATGTATTCCCATGGACTATATAGTATGTTTATGCACATTTTCTGAATGTACACATTTTGCTATCCATGTTTCGCAAGTATTTGTATTTTTGCATTTTGCATTTGTATTTTTGAACTTCTTTTTATAATGTGCATTGCAAGCTTTATTTGTTGTCTGCTTATTTTTATCTAATTCTATCTTGTATTATTATCAATTGTTTTATATTATTTTGTAGAATTTACACCATTGGCAGGTTTCATTTTTATTGATTTTATTGTTTGTATGCACAGCACTGTGTAAATCTACAGCGCAATAATAATAATAATAATAATAATAATAATAATAGCTCAGCTTTCAGTTCTGGAAGATGAAATTTTGGCTATTTTGCATCAAAATGTGAACTAAAGAGAAGCAGTTGGCGGTGCCATTCCTTTGCAGCCTGAATCCATGTTTAGATTTATTGGGAAAGCTTTTAGGGAAGCTATCTAAGATGGTCAACTCTATTCCCCAAATAGGTTCAGCACCTGGCTTCCATAAAACCCACAGCACACCTTAGAGCAATGGAGCTGCCAGCCATTTCTGGAATTAAACCAATTTGTCATCAATTTTCTTACCTTATGCATCCTGACTGTGTATAATTACAGCGCTCTAGAAATAAAGTTTAATAATAATAATAATAATAATAATAATAATAATAATAATAAGACCAGGATGTCTCAGATTTTGTGCTCTTTCTTTCAAATTTTATTTTGGAGATCATGAATATTTTGTTTATCCCAGAATATTTTCTCTAGTTCCCAGTACGTCAAAGGCTTTTTATACCAGCTCCCCAGGTTGGTTTATTTTAGTCCAGTGTAAAATTGAAAAGACCAGGAACAAAATCTGGGGCTTTTCAATCAGTCTGAATTCACCCACATTTTGTAAAAATTAGTATGACTAGAGTTCTATACAGATATATGTGCAGGTGTATGAACTCCACTTATATTAATTATGTATATATATATGTGTGTGTGTGCCTTCAGTTCTCCTGTTGACCTATGTGACCCCATGAATTTAATAGGGTTTCCTTGGGCAAGGAATCCTCAGAGGTGGTTTTGCCAGTTACTTCCTCTGAAATATAGCCTACAGTGCCTGATATTCATTGGTGGTCTCCCATCCAAGTATTAACCAAGGCTGACCTTTGCTTAGATCCAAGATCTGACAGAATCTAGTACCGTTATTTAGGTATTTAAGCCCCTTAGTAATTATACTAATTAATCAGAGCTAAATATGTCAGGCTATGTCAGTCAGACTGGCTTTTTGTTAAGTTAAATTATGGTTCCAAAATGTGAGAGCTAACAAAAACTGTATCCATCATGTATATTTACTTGGAAGTAATCCCTGACTCACATCCTGAGTTAGCAGCAAGTGTTAAGTGCATCTCATGGCTGTTTAAGTCATTGTTTTGTAAAATCTCTTCAGAGGTCAGGATTCTCTACCTGATTCATGCAACAATGAGACCTCCCATCTCAGCCCACCTTTTACCTCCTGCAAGCCTCCTCCCAACAAGGCGGCCCTTTAGTGTCAGTGGAAAGCCAAGGGAAGTCAGCAGATAACTGTTCAGCTGGACACACAACAGTCTGACTTTTTTAGTCAGTCAGGCTTTTACAACCCAGCTTTTAGCTTCTAACAGAGAGCTGTGAGTGCTGTGTCATTTAACATTTTATTTGCTAACTTATAAAATCTTTTTAGAGTGTATTTATAAAATGTAGTCAAAAGTTTAATTTGGTTTTAATTTTGACTTTTTGCATTTTAAATTGTAAACCTTTAAATATGTTAACCACCTTGAGACCTGGGCTCCATCCACACTGCAGAAGCAATCCAGTTTGACTCCACTTTAACTGCCATGGCTCAATGCTATGGAATTCTGGGAATTGTAGTTCTGTGAGACATTTGGCCTTTCCTGTCAGAGATCTCTGGTGCCACAAGAAACTACAGCTCTCAAAATTCCATAGCACTGAGCCATGGCAGTTAAAATAATGTCAAACTGGATTATTTATGCAGTGCAGATGCAGCCCCAGTCTTGAGGGGAAAGTGGGATATAAATGATGATGGTGACGACGACAATGATACCGATATCCTCTGGGGCTTCTGGAAGACCATGGGGATGTCCCAAATGTTGCATCCCTGTGCATTCAGCTGGAAAAACCTGGCTGGGTGCTTCTAAGCTTCCCCCTATCATCTACCTGCCAGCACTTGACCAAGTTTGGAGGGGGGCTGCAGGATGTAAAAGCAAAATGTATAATTCTGCCTGGCTACGTCTCCTTGATACAGGATCAGGATCCTCTTTTAACAACTGTGAAGTACCTGTGATTAAACATGTATTGTCTCATATGTACAGTGTGCCAAACAATAGTAGTATTAGATCACATCCAGAAAGTTGCAGATTTTTAAACTGTTTATTTTACACTGTATACAGTGCTTGGTTTCAGATTAATTTTTTATCACTGTAATATACACCGGAGGGCGCCCCATTACCTAAAAATGAATGAACTGGTTTCTTCAACCAAATTTCTTTACTACAAAGTTAGTCTCTGTAACTTCAGCTTCATTTGGTCTCCTTTCTTTTGTAGTCATGTAGAACATCTTCATAGTTTTAATATACAGGGGTTACAATATACAGTGTGCCTGTGTCATACACGGACGCACCATAGGCCGCGGGAGCCCGTGGAGCACAAGGGGTGGTGCATCCCATTAAAAATAATGGGGCGCGTACCTGTGGCATGCGTGCATGCATCGTCGCACCGCTGCACCACCGTGCCATGCACGAGCCCCATTATTTTCAATGGGGCTCAAGCATACGTGTTTTTTTAACGTGAGGGGGTCCGGAATGGTTCCCCCGTGTAAAAAAAGGGTGCACTGTAGTATATAAAGTCAAACCAGGTGTACTCTGAGTAGCCCAACTGATTTCAATGGATCTATTCTATGACTAAGGGGCTATACAGACTGGCATCTTTGGTCAGCCTGTGGGTGGAGTCAGGGCATGGTGTTTACATGATGTATGCCCCAACTCTGGTGTGACACCGCACACTGTACCTCACAGCATGCAGCTGTGGTGCTCCTCTGGTGCTGCATGTACATGATGCAGCGCCAAAGGAGAGTGGAAATGCCATGGCACTGCTGCTATGGTACCTTTTCTGCAGTGCAGAAAGGAGCGCCTCCTTTTTGTGCTGTGGAAAGGCGAGATTGGGACTGCGGCATGCGGTTTCTGTGGCCCTGATCTAGCTCTAGCAAGGGCGATCTGTACAGCCGCTCAGTTTGGATCAAATTCACAGCTCCTAGCTGTGCAAAGGGGCTGTGGAGGGCAAGACTGGGTTTGCAAGCAAGTCTGCCTGAGGTGACTGCACAGAACATTTGTAAAGAAACAATATTCACAGAAGTGAGGAAACTGAGCTTAAAAGTATACTTGTATGCTACACAAAGAGGTATTTTAACATGAATTTGCAAATCACATATAGTCCAATAACAGTATAAGTATATTCAAAAATTGTATGGTGAATATTATTTCAGGAAACTTAGCACCAATATTTAAACTGTCCAAAATTCTGAAGGATTATTTTAAAATCACAAAATTCCACTGACATAAATCTCTAATAGGTTTACAAACTTGTAAATGTAGGAGAACCTTTCTATTCACAAATCTTCTGGGGCATATAAATTTGGCAGCAGAAATAATGTCTCCCATACTTACTGGAAACAGTTTTTCTGCTTGTTTGTGCTCCAGGCCTCCATCCCTTTCCAGCAAGCAGAAGGCTGACCTGTGTATGGAAAATGTCAGCATGCGTTAAGACACTGTGAGACTTGTCGTTCTAGAATTAATTTCAACTATGACATCTAATTACTCGGAGGAAATTACAGATTATTTGCTAGAGTGGTTTACTTGTAGCAGAAAGTGCTATAATATAGGTTTGGTCTGTAAAACAGTGTTTTTCTAGACTTTTCTCAAAAATAGGATTAAGTTTTATTTTTCTAACAACCAGATCAAAATATTTAGACTGAATGAGGAATATGTAAACAACACAGTGGTTTGCATCATAAAATCCCACATTTCAGCATTCCTCAGTATTAATTCATAATCCTTCCTTGGAGATTGATACAATCCATACCTTCTAAACATTCACAGATGAAAACCAGGACACACAGGGCCAAACAACATCAGAGTGTGGTTGAGATGGCAAAAGTTATTAATAAGGAAGAATACACACAACTGATGCAGCAGCAGTTTGCTTTTGCATGAGCCTACTGGGAAGGGAAAAGTTTCATCCTCTCCGCTCTTCTCCTCCTCGCTGACTTGAGTTCAAACTACTTTTGCACCTTGAGCTGAGTTTGCAGCAAGTGAAGTAAGCTGGGGATAAAGCGGGGTGTGAATAGAGAGAAACTGGGACATTTTAAAAACAGTTGAAAAAGTGGAACGACAGAAGACTAATTGGGGCTGTATCTGTAAAATCAGGAAAGTTGGAGCATACATCTTTCTTTGCCACAGTGAATTCCTTGCAGTAAGAAGTTCCATAATTTTTTTTTAAAGTGCATACATTGACTCTTCTGCAATACTTACTTTTGATTCCTTGTGTGTTTGGGCCAGTGTTCAATCCCTTCTAATATGGATTGTGGAGGAAAAACAATGCACCTTCCTCAAAGCAGGAGTACATTTTATTTTACTTATAATCAAATTAAAATATTTACAGTGAATAAGTAAGATGTGGACAACCCATTTTAATAACAGCAGCAAAAATGACTGTTACAAAAAAAAAAAAAAAACATTCTCACATTCACTCTAGTATAAATCTGTCCTTTATTTTCAAGAGATGTTTCCTTCCCTGAAACTGTAGTTGCAATTGCAGATTTATTCTGAAATCATCTGTCTCCTGGTCTATGGGGCACTGTAGTTTAGGAATCTTTTCCTGCATTCTCTCTGGTAGCCAGCCGTGCACACTCTCATTCTGCCCCCCTGATGCCAAGGTGGCAACATTAATGAGGAAGAAGGTACAAGCCAGGAGAGGCTGCAGCAGCTGGCTTTTGCAGGAGCCACCTGGGAAGGCCAGGATTCTGCCCACTCCTCTTCGCGCCCCCCTCTTGAGTTAAGTAAGGAGAACTTTGGGATTTTAAACTCGGGGGTTGTTCCCTCTATGCTTTAAACCGGATTGTGATTTGAAATGATCTGGTTTAAACCACCATGGTTCCAACTTAACTTGAATCATTGAAGTGATTTGGAAAGGGGGGGCATGGTTTTTACCCATTTAACCCGCGTCAAAAAGATGCTGGGTTAAAGGGGTGTTTTTTTGGGAGGAATTGATTTATTCTCAAATAAATCGATTCATCCCAGTAGGAACCACAGGTGGATTCGAATCCGCC
The DNA here is from genome assembly GCF_019175285.1 of Sceloporus undulatus. Taxonomy (NCBI): domain Eukaryota; kingdom Metazoa; phylum Chordata; class Lepidosauria; order Squamata; family Phrynosomatidae; genus Sceloporus; species Sceloporus undulatus. The sequence continues at coordinate 142,388,337 of NC_056524.1, read as the reverse complement.
CTGGCCCAAGTGGGAACTAGGTGGGGTGGATTTGATTCTGCCAACGGTGGGGGGGGGGGGGGGGGAGCTGCAATGGCCCTGGCCATCTCCCCGTCACTGGCCTCCCTGCCTCTCTGTATCTGTGCCACTGGCTACTCTTTGGCCTTCCTGCAACCTCCTTCCCGCCTTCCCCAGGCACAGGGAATGGAAGAAGGTCAGGGGGAAGCTGGGAAGGAGGTCACAAGGAAGCTGGGGAAGCTGGTTAGAGGCCGAAGGAGGCCGGTAAGGAGGCTGGGCCAGGGACAGCTGGGGTTAGAAGAGGCCAAGGTGCCTGACCTGAATTGGAAGAATCAGTGCAAACATAGTGGGAACCAGGAACTATTTTTGCGTCAATTGATCAATTCCAATCAGGCACTAAATGCTCCGTAAGTGGGAACAAGGCCTCAGTTTGTATCAACTGAAGTAAGCTGATGACAACAGGGGAAGTGGGAGGAGGGAGAGAAACTGGGACATTTTAAAAGCAGCTGAAAAAGTGGGATGACAGAAGATTAATTGAGACTGACTCTGCCAAATTGGGACAGTTTGAGGCTATGTATCTTTGCAACTATGGGACACAGAGCCTTAGTGGTTAAGACACCAAGTCTGATGATTGTAAGTTCGAAAGATTGGCAGTTTGAGGCCCAATTGCCGCGTGACGGAGTGAGCTCCCATCACTAGCTTCTGACAATCTAGCAGTTTGAAAGCATGTAAAAGTGCAAATAGATAAATAGGTACCACTTCAGTGGGAAGGTAATAGCCTTCAGTGCAGTCATACTGATCACATGAACACTGGAGGCATCTTGAGACACTGCTGGTTTTTAGGCTTAGTAACAGAGATCAGCACTGCCCCCTACAGTCAGTTATGAATAGAGATTCATGTCAAGGAAAATCTTTACCCTTAGTTTTACCTTTCCAACTTTAAACTCCTATAAATTAGCCATCACATACTTTCCCCCCCTTAAAACTGGCATCATCAAACTGATTTGTCCTTTACGGTGCGCTTTCAGAACAATCTGCTCATAGGGTTGCTTGTTTTTGAGGATAAAGCATAGAATCTACATGCATGCACACAGACACACCAATTTCTCATTCTAAATTTGAAGTGTGAGTCCTCTGATCTGTCTTAATAGACTGTGGGCCCATTCACATTACCTTTTAACCCGGTTCTGAAATCGATTCGTCCACATGAAGTTCATATTGGGCCTGATTCTGTCACAATCCATGTCGAGGCTTGCACAAGGAAATGCTCCTTAGTGCGGGTTATTGGGAAAAAGGCTAAAATCCGTCTTTTCAGAAAAGACCTGGGTTCCGCGAAATATGAACTTGCCCTCGATCATGATCGGGGCAAATTCAGGGAGGGATTAAGGTCAGAGGGTGGGCAGAGGTCAGAGCATTTCCTCCCCTCATCTGAGTGGAGGGGGAGGAGGAAAGAGACGAAGGAGAAAGGGGAATCTGGATGCAAAGGCTGACAGGAGGCAAAAGGGGAAATCAGGGTGACTGGGCTGCAAAGGACTGGCGGGGGGAGTGGAGAAAGTGATGGATGATGATGATGATGATGATGATGATGATGGAACCATGGGAAGAAGGGAGCCATGGAGGGCATTCTCTAATGGAGCAGCAGGAGGAGGATGAAGGAGGGGGGAAGGGTCAATTCAGGGCACCTCAGAGGGAGAGGAGGATCGGAAGGAAGGAGGAGGAGGAGGATTGCCAAGGGAAATTGGGCTGCAGGGCTAAGCTGGGGGATGTAAGGAAATCAGGTTGCAACAGAGGCAGCCTCTTTTATTTTTGACAATTTATGCGCATGATTTTTTGGGTGACTGATAGGTCACTCTCTCTCAGCCTCGGTGGAAGGCAATGGCAAAGCTCCTCTGAAGAGAATGTAGCAGGAGGAAAAGGGTCAGGTCAGGTCAGGTCAAAGGCAGGGTACGGATGGAGCTCCCATCAGGCACCTTCCCCCCTTTTTTATTTTTTAAAATTATTTTTGACAAAATATGTGCATGTTTTTTCCCCTTCAGGCAGATATATAAATGGATAGAACGTGGCTAGCAGCTTGTTCCCTTTCCCTTTTATTTGCTGGCTTCCAGCAAAGGGGAAATGTTGCAAAGGGCTAGAATTGCGAATGAATGTAACAATTTGAATGTTACATTTGTTGCTCTTCAAATTGGCAAAATGATACATGCTTTTGCTATTGTCTCTAAGGAATTCAGGGGTAGCCTTTTAAAAGCAAAAAAGAATGCATGACAATCGCATCCTTTTCTGGCATTTCCGAGGTGAGGAATTTATTATCATTATTATTATTATTATTACATGTGTAAGAGGCATTCTGGGGTGGCAAGGAGGGAGGATGCAGAGATGTCATTAGCTTGCATTTTGGGGTTGAAAACTGGGCCAAGGGACGATCATAACCTGCACTGACCCAGATGCCCACAACACACACACATACACACAAAAAAAGGTTTATTTGACAAAATGTGCACATTTTGGTGCATTTTGTGCCTGGCTCTTTAAAAAAAAAAGGAGGGGGGAAACATGCCCCAATGAGTGCTGCAAACATCACCTATGACGATCGCTTGATTGACAGCAGGCACCTTCAAGTTAAACCTGATTTCTGAGTAAGGCATTCGGGTTTAAATGCCCCTGAAATCGTAGTGGGCACTTGCTAATGGAGAGATTTGGGATGGGCCTCCCCTGAATCTGCCCAGTTCCTTCCAGAGCAATGCCGCCAGTGTGAATGGCTCCTGTGACTCTATAAGGAAGCGAAATGAAATTAAACTCAAGTTCCATGGTTTTAAAGGGGGCAATTATTATTATAGATAATGGTGAAAGAAGAATGTGTTGGTCATTTACATTAATTGCTTTCCCTGAAATCATCTCTGTGTATGCCAAATTTTACCCCCTGAAATGTCACCCCACTTTGACTTGTGCAAATAGCATATAGAATGAGGGGGGGTGGGGATTTGGGACATAATGTTGAATGTGGATATTTTAATGTGTTGTGAGCCACTTTGATTGTCACGTCACAGAAAAGCGGGATAAAAATAAAAGTTTTATTTGATTTATTATTATTTATCAGTGCACTTCTATTTTGATGGCATTTGCTTGATCTCACAATTAGAAATGTAGAAAAGTAATTGTTTATATGTGGTAAACAAAATTTTGGAAGTTGTGTGCAAAAAATTAGTCTCCCTTAAGGTGGCCAGAGGGGAAAACTGGATACTGCTCCTATACCTTTAAGAGTTGTGTAGAAAAGGGAATTTCAACAGTTGATGCTTGTTTGCTGGTTGTATGACAAGGAACACCTGCTGAAATGTTTCTTCTACTCAACCATTAAAGGTAAAGAAGCTGTCTTCAGTTTTCAATCTGGCTATCCCAGAGTGCATTCAAGCATATATCTCCATTGATCTTAACCTTCAGGAAAACGACCATAGCATTTTTATATCACCAGGCATTGGTATGATTTTAACCGTGCACCCTGCTTCTAAAATATATATATTTAGTGATGATCTGAATTGTTGGTTTATTGTATTTTATTATTATATAGATGTGTTTGTGTATCCATGCACAGACACACTCGCACAGATATGCTTTGATTTTACTCTGTAAACTGCCTTGGGGACATTTGCAGTGAAAAGTTAGATTACCAAACCAGCAAACAAACAGCAGTGACCCAAGTACTAGGAACATTTGACTGAATATTAAAATGGTAGTAAGACTGCATAAATCACTGCTGAGAGATGCCCCTTCACTCTCAAGTTCTTTATTCAGTTATACTAAAATATATCTGAGTGTGCAGCTAAGTGTTATTGCTAAATCCAAGTAGCTGTGGGAATGCTGTTGGCCTGACTGCTCTTGCAAAAACACACATGTTCACATCCAGTTAGGAAGAGGTCAAGACTGGGAGCAAAAGTATTCAGCAGCTGTTAAACTGAAGATTAGATTCTGATTTGCAACTTGCACACAAAATGGAAAGGAAGATACTCTCAAATCTCATTCACAAAGGCATTTCTAGAGGCAGTTAGAACAGGGAGCATGTTCCTGCTTCCAAGGCTGGCCTTTTCTGGATAAGGGATCATCCTTATCTGATGGTTGGTGAAATGTGGATCTCTTGGAGAGTGAGGTAAGGGTATGTCTTCCCCCAGAGATTCATACAAATGGTTCAGCATGTGTCCCTTATCTTCCTATGCAGCTTGGACAGAAAGCATCAGGCGCAATGGCCAGTTACCAGTACCTTGACTGCAAGGCAGCTACACTTCCTGAGAATAGGGATTAACTCCCCAAAAATACATAAACAGATAAAGTGAGTGAAAAGAAAACTCTCAAGAACTGTTACATGTTTTTAAAAAGACACTGAAAGAGAAAAGCCTTTGCACTGGATATTCAACAGTAGTGTGAATACCTCAGTGGACTGTGAATTAGATGTTTAATGTGAATTCATCAGTGAATATATGAAGGCTATGACTTGTATGAGTCTGGGTTAAAACAGTGCCATGCTGCTTTCTTTCTTTCTTTCTTTCTTTCTTTCTCTTGTAGAACATTTTCTGCGATGGCTCCCAGACTCTGGAACAACTTACCAGAAGAGATCTGTCTTATTACTTCCTTTGAACCCTTTAAAAAGACGTTGAAGATGGATCTCTTCTGGTGGACCTATCCATTTGATCTCCTCTAATTTGATTTTGAATAATATCTTACTACGATGACTCAATCCTATGTTTGTGAGCAATATTGTAACAACCCCTCCCTTTTTATCTTTTTATTTTTTATCTCTTCTTTGATTGATGTATTTTGAATTATATGTATTTTATGACGTTCTTACTTGTAATAATATTTCTTTCTAAAAGCAAATACTTTGCTTGAGTGGATGAATCTCAGTTTGGAGTACAGTGGTACCCTGGGTTACGAATTTAATTCGTTCCGCGGCGCCGTTCGTAACCCGAAAGATTTCGCAACCCGAAAAAGCCATAGCCGCTAGCGCTGGAAAGCCGCGATTTCGTGCGAAAAAGCGCCGAAAAGCACCAAATTTTTTTTCGTAAGCCGAAAAACTTTCGTATCCCGGAACAGTTTTTTCCTATGTAATTTTTTCGTATCCCGGAAATTTCGTAACGCGGTGCTTTCGTATCCCGGGGTACCACTGTATAAGTATGAAGACTGGTCAGTCTTCTCCTCGTTCTCTCACCTGTTTTCTTATCTATGGGCCTGAACAGACAGGCCAAAAATAAAGCTGCTTTGCCTCACAGTGGCTTGTTTGATTCTAACGTTCATGCTCAATTGTATATCTTTACTTTTAGGATCTTTTCTAGTTCATAGCAGCCTTCGCCATTCTTAGTTTTCTTCTATAGGAGCCCTGGTGGCACAGTGGTTAAATGCCTGTACTGCAGCCACTCACTCAAGACCAGCAAAAGGGTTCAAGCTTGACTAAGGCTTGCATCCTTCCGAGGTCACTAAAATGAGTACCCAGATTGTTGGGGGCAAATTAGCTTACAGTTGTAAACTGCTTAGACAATGCTTAGGCGGTATGAAGCGGTATATAAATGAAACTTGTTTGTTTTGTTTCTGATCTCTTGGCTGCAATCCCCATTATGATCAATATTTAATCCAAGGTACTGGAACTCTTACTATTTTGATTTCCTCATTGTCTACTTTGAATTTGTGTAGATCTTCTGTGGTCATTATTTTTGTTTTCTTTATGTTCAGCAGCAATCCTGCCTCTGCACTTTCTTCTTGGATCTTTCTTAGTAGTTGTTCCAGGTCTGCAATGTTTTCTGCTCATAGTGTAGTGTTATCTGTATATCCTAGGATATTGATAGTCATTCCTCCTGTCCTCACTCCTTCTTCTTCTGTGTCGAAGCCTGCCTTTCGTATGATATTTTCTGCATGCAAGCTTACCTCCAGAGTTCTCATGTCCCAAGCAGGTTTGTAAAGAAGAACATGGTATTTCAGATTACCTTAACTCAAGCAATATTGTTCACCTTTGTAGTTACTGTACTTTAGAAACCATCTCAGTACTAGAAACCTGTGATACAACACAGATTCTCCTAATCACTTTGGCATTGCCTCAACACCCACAAGAAAGCATGAGAAAATACAAGGCACAGTACAAGACATCATTGGAAACATGTGATATTCTTCCTTTGCCATTTAATAATGCTATAGCTCTTATAAAGAATACATGTGACTGAAATGTTCCTTACTTCAAAAGCATGTATCTTATGCTGTTGTAATCACAATGTAACTTTGTTATGTTTTAATTGAAAAAACAAAGTAATTGGAAGTAGTCCACTATTTACAACTAGTTACTTCCAAGCTCTGGTTTATGTTCCCTTCACAAAATAGGCTGTGGACCTGCCCATAGACCCATATTACTGCAATGTTGTTAATTTCAGGATAAACGTACTGGTAATCCTCTGCAGTCTAAAGCATCATTTTTGTATAATGTTCATTATAAGCTTATTTGGGATGCAAGGCCATCCTAACCAGGAGCCCTGGTGGTGCAGTGCTTAAATGCCTGTACTGCAGCCATTCACTCAAAACCATAAGGTTGCGAGTTCAAGACCAGAAAAATCAGGCTTGCATCCTTCCGAGGTCGCTAAAATGAGTACCCAGATTGTTGGAGGCAAATTAGCTTACAGTTGTAAACCACTTAGACACTGCTTAGGCAGTATGAAGCGGTATATAAATGAGGCTTGTGTGTTTTGTTTGTTTCATTGATTATATTGTTTTGATCTTTTGTATAAATAATGAACCAAGAAATGGAAACAGGTAATATGGTAATGAATGTCAAGGTCCTAACATAGATCTTGCTTATATCACTCTGAACTCAAGCAGGCAGAGAGAAGTGAGAGCTATGAAAAAAATGGTTCTCATCTTTTAGGTCTCACTTACTAATTTCTAGACACTATAGGCTGTTTCCAGGTATAAGGCAACTTCGCTTGCCCAAATTTATAATGAGCATTTTTTCATTCCAAAAATGGAGCATACAATTCGGCATCTATTTCAAGGGTAACCTGTATAGTAGATATATTCTGAAAGAAAAGTTGAATAACATGAGCCCTTTAATCGGTCTGAAAGTATAAATATTAAAAAAAATATCAAATATAAGAGGGAACTAGTTTAATGGATGCCTAGAACTGATACTCTTTCACCATTTCTGGGTTCTCACATTCAGAGCTTAGCTCTATAAAAATATTTCCTCTTTCCTATTTGTACTCGTATTCCCCCCCCCCCCAAAGCTAATGTGCCTGAACAGACAGGTGAAAATGAAGCTGCTTTGGGTCACTTTGGAGGTATGCTGTTTAAATTATGCATGTGTCCTAAGAGACCGGAGGCAGCACCAAAGCCACGCTCCAGTCCTAAGGACTAGAGTGCAGCTTTCGTGCAGCTTCTCGCTTGTTAAGATGTGTGTGTCATTTAAATAGCATACCTCCAAAGTGACCCAAAGCAGCTTCATTTTCACCTGTCTGTTCAGGCACATTAGCTTTGGGGGGGGGGGAATACGAGTACAAATAGGAAAGAGGAAATATTTTTATAGAGCTACGCTCTGAATGTGAGAACCCAGAAATGGTGAAAGAGTATCAGTTCTAGGCATTCATTAAACTAGTTCCCTCTTATATTTGATATTATTTTTAATATTTATACTTTCAGCTTCCTGTAAAACTGAACTGAGATCACGAATGAAAAATGGAGCTTCAGCAGTACTTCTCTATCAATTCTTCTGCAATTCCTTAGGGGAAAAGACATGCAGATGTCATCTTTACTAAGATGGGGCTGCCCCCTGCCATCACCATTGCCACGGGGAATACTGGTTTTTTTAATAGTTTCCTTCTTGTTTCTGTGAATAATGTTGATGCAGTAGGAGAAATCTCTTTATACTGGAAAGAAAAGAATACATTCTACAACATGACAATGCCTTCAAGTGCTCTTGGCATGTTGTATACTGCACAGAGATAATGCATGGACTTTAAAGTGGGACACAATACAAAATGCAGAAGTCACATGCATGCACGCCAAGAACACTCGGCTTAGACCTAATTGTCAAAAACAGAACTAGAATGATATTTTATTGATATAAAAACAACAGAATCCCATGACATCTAGGAAATGTGTATCACATGAGGCAGTAAATTGCAATTGGAGCAGGATAATCACGTCTTTGGTTGGGGCTTATCACTTGATATCAGCCCTCTTCTGTTCTTAACCTGGTGGAAGATTGTTTAGAAAGCATTTATTTTCATTAACGCAAAAGCTTAGTTAAGGAATTAAGGAAACTCCTTTCCCACTAGTGTTGTGCTACTGTCTGCAGTGTGATAATTCAATTCTGCTTTAAAGACAATTTTGAGTGGCCAGTGGGAGCTGCTTTAAGTGTGCCTTTGGTGCTCTCCACTTACCAGTGGATATTTGCGTCTGATTTATTTTCAGTTGGCAAGTTACTGAGAAACTTTTAAGTTCCCCCCCTCTAAAGAAAAAAAAATCCATTGGCAAATGACCATTCCCCTGGCCCTACTGGGGCTTCTCAGAGAAGCTGAGCAGGAAAAACTTTGCTCACTGCCCCACCATTTCTTTTTCTAAGAGAAGAGCACAAGTCTCTCTCGCTTTCTCTCTTTCAATTTTTTCCCCTCTGGCTGCATCTACATGGCAGAATTAATGCAGTTTGACACTACTTTAACTGCTATGGTCAAATGCTTTGGAATCCTGGGATGTGTAGTTTTGAGATATTTAACCACCTCTTTCAGAGACCTCTGGTGCCACAACAAACTACAACTGCCACGATTCTAGAGGATAAAGCCATGCAAATTAAGGCAGTGTCAAACTGCATTAATTTTGCAGTGTGACAGTAGCCACCTCTCTATTTCTCTGATACACACACAGTTAAAACAGCATTTATTTAATTATTCTGCCTGTTCCTGACTGAGGGATCCTTCAGATTAATTGCTGCTTTAGTTGGTTCCTTTCATCTGCCAGCAATTTATCACATCTATCTTGAATCAGGAATTTCCTCCCCACACAAGGGAAAAATGACTTTTTAAATGTAAGACTGCTTTGAATTTATATTTCTGGAGGGGGATCTCTCTCTGCATGTGTATATGTACATGTGTTTGTATTTGGCAGTGCCAAATATGGCATGTGATAAAGTTGCGACTCAAACGAAGGCTGCACCACAATGCAAAGACACTATGATGCTGCAGTGGCAAGGAAACAGCTAAAATGCTGAAGTACCCTCCATTACTCCAGTTCAAACTGAAAATTCAAAAGTAGGCAGTTTCATCTACACAAGATGAGGAAAAAATGGTGGAGGCAACATGGCCACCTTCTTTTCCTGTTTTATATGTCTCATTTCCTGGCAGACCAGTGTTCATCAGTAGCAATTAAAAGTGGCTGGCTTTTGTTCAGCATCACTGGCATGCTGGGTTAAAATGGTATAAAATATTATAATGATCCATTTTAAATTTTTGATGAGGAAATTTGATTTTTAAATAATAATATCCACTTTTTATAATTTGGTGTTAATTTTATCTGATTGTATCTGTCTGATCTGTTGGTCATGATTAAATAGATTGATTTAAAGACTGTTCAACCTCTTGTGAGAAAAGGTCTCGCCCAGTTAGTATGATGTCTTTCCATCATGATGCCATGGCAGCAAAAAACAAAAACAAAAAATAAAGCGCCAATTGTGAAGGTAGAAGTGGAATAAGGGTGGAGGCTATGGCATGGGTACTGTAGAAGAGAAATCTGTGCAAAACATGCTAATAGTGAGGTTACTCAGGGACGTAGCTAGGATTTTAGGAGGGGGGGGGTCCAGACTAAGTGCCACCATTATAATGGGGCTTGAGTGTGGCGGCGCAGCAGCACACACCATTCATTTTTTTTAATGGAAGGGAGCGGGGTCCGGACCCCCAGATCCCCCCCCCCCGGCTACATCCTTGGGTTACTGCAGAAAAGCATCAAGATGCGGTACAATTCAGTAATACTATGGTGAACGGCTGGAGTAGATTAATGCAATATAGAGGAAAAGTGTGGTAAGGCCCTTTGTTAAATGAGCTATGCCTGTGGTTGAGACTACATGTATACATGTATATATTTACAAAATCACATGGAGAAAAATCAGCATGAACCAGAGAGTATGCTAAATTAAGTAAAGTACTACACATTTTAAAAAGACACTGAATTATGACTCCTTTTTTAAAAAGAGCAGCTATAATGTAATTTACCTCTGCATATGCTGGCCATGTAGCAAGGTACAATAACATCCAAAATCCACAAAATAATGATACTAAAGGTGTCACTGTTATGTGAATGTTGGATTTTATTGTACATTACTTTCACAAAGAGGAGGAGACTTTCAAGAATGACTACTTTATATGTTGTGAATTTCCCAGCACCAAAACAATAATGAGCATTTGTGCAGCATTATAAGGTGAGAGGTGCTTTATAGACTATAGCAAAGCCTTTGACTGCATCAATCATGAAAGGCTATGGAAGTCCCTTAAAGAAATGGGAGTGCCAACACATCTGATAGTCCTGATGAGGAATCTGTACTCAGGACAAGAGGGTACTGTCAGAAAAGAACAAGGAGTAATAGAATGGTTCCCAATTGGCAAAGGAGTCAGAGAAGGCTGCATGTTATCACTCTACCTGTTCAATATATATACAGAACATATTGTAAGAAAAGCAGGCTTGAACACAGAAGGAGGAGTGAAAATAGAAAGAAGAAATATCAGCAATCTAAGATACACAGGCAAGACCATAATACTAGCAGAAAGCTGCCCAGACTTAGCAACTACTAAGCAAGATCAAAGAAGAAAGTGCAAAGGAAGGCTTAATGGAGAACTTGAAGAAAACAAAAAATAATGACCATGGAGCATCTACACAAATTCAACCTAGGCAACGAAGCATTAGAAATAGTAAAAGAGTTCTCATACCTGGGATCAAATATTGATAGCAATGGAGAATGCAGCCACGAAATCAGAAGAAGATTAAGAACGGGGAGACCAACTAGAAAAGGTCCTAAAATGCAAAGATATACAATTGAGCATAAAAGTTAGAACCATACAAGCTTTTGTATTCCCTATTACCATGTATAGATGTATTGGATTGAATCCAGACCATGTTAGTCACCCTTAGATCCACAGAAATCAATGAGAATTAAAGGGGACTTTTTATATTGATTTCAATAAAGCCTATGCATCACTACCTTGGTTTGAATCAAACCTTCCACAAGGACATAACCCCATTTTTGGTAATCTTAACAAAGGGTTTTGTTTTTACCTCAGTAGTCAGCATTTCTCCCTGTGAATTGCTTTGAGCTGTAAACATTTAACATCTAGTATTACAGAAGCTGAATGAAAAAGAGGAATTTTGACAGAGGAGGTAGTATTTTTTTTTTGAAGGGTCACTTACTGGTGAACTACTGGGCAAACTCCAATTACACCTAAGAACACCTGGGCCTGACATCTAACATGATTTATATGCCATATCTGTATAGCCTGCTAGATAATATGAAAATTAATCAGACTTCTGTCAGCTGTTTTTATACTACAAAGGCAACAGATGCATTTTTCAACTTGCAGCTAACAGCACTTACGTTTGAAAAGTTTTCAGTACCTTTTAGAGTTGTCACCCTCCCTATGTTCCTCCCTTTTCTAGTGGCATTGGCTGCATTACATATGGTGCTGATTCTTGGCATAAGGTTATAGCTGTTCCAGTATTAACTACAAAACTGGAGAAATGTGTGCAGTTACTTATTATTTCTTAGTGAGGCCCTTGCATGCAATTGTCAGAGTTCTGTTGCCTTATGAATCATACTACTTGACATACATACCATACTTTCTTTTGATAAAGAATTTCCACTGCTCTGTATCTTAATTAACTGCTGCTAATTTCCATTGCACACTTGTTGCAGTAGCTTTTATCATTTCCAAAGGAATCTGACTTCACATTTCCCAACAGAATACATTTCAATCAGATCAGAACATTACTAATTGAATTTAGATGGTGTGTATACATAGTAATTAAGTGGTGGGAGAATGTTCTCCTCAGCAGATATCCATGTTAAAATTTGGGCCACAAACCAACATTCCCTTTAGCAGGAAGGATGAGTAGCAGCATTATGTTTTGTTTTGTTTTTTTCTCTCAATTTACAATTGCCCTTCATATCTTCTCCAGCATTTACCTCTCACTGCATCACAGATTTTGAAACTTCCTTTAAAGAAGAACAGCTCCACTGGTTATGTAGAGGCCAATATATTCTTATTTATATAAAAACTTCAACCTTATGTGCTCTCCTAAGGCAGCCATATCAATTCTTATGGTGGCTTATGGTGATTTAAATTTTAGATTCCTTTTAATTAAAACAGAGGAAAATGAAATGCCATCTGTCTGGGAAGGCAAAAACCTGCTGGAATAAAAATGTCTTCACTAACCTGCAGAAGCTAACCAAAGAGAAACCACCTAAATTTCATGGGACAATGTGTTCCATTATATTATCTTGTCACGACCTGTTGTGCTAGAGACACAGCGGTGGGGAAGTTAACTTAATGTAAGGATGCTTCCTGAAATAACATTCTCATCACCACACATTAAAAGTAAGCTTGTCTTTGTGGGGAAGGTGTACAAGTTTATATACTTCTCCTTGAAATTTTTATTCTGTATACGGGAAACACCTGTTAATTTTCTCTCTGTTACTCTGAAATGATATAGCTTGGCACTAGAGAAATCATGTGATGATCCCATCATTCTGTTCTACAGTGGTCCCTCTACATCCGCTGAGGTTAGGGGTGAAGGATCCCATGAATGTGGAAAAACCGCCAATAAAAAACATTATTCTTTTTACTCGAGAGAACACTTCTCTAGGAATCTCCAGTCTAGTGCAACTCTGTAGTCAACATCTGTCAGAAGATGATCAAAGCATCATGCTAGACTTACAAATGCCTAGAGAAGTGTGTAGGAATATCTAAGTCCTTCCTTGTGACTCTATGATCAACTTCTGGCAGAGTTGCGCTAGAGGACGTAGCGATTTCTAGAGTGAACAAATTAATCAAAAAACAAATAATCAAATCTGTAGAAGTCAAAGCCACAAATGTAGGGGCCAAATGTAGTTCTAACATCCATAGATATAGGATGTTAGGGGTCCAGGTATGGTTATGGTGGAGGGGTGTCGTTGTCTTGAACAGATAGTTCAGAGGTCTGCCCTGATCAGTTCTTCTAAAGGCAAGGTTATGGTAGTTCAAAATTCCCATTCTAGTACAGCTTTTGAGCCACTTCTTTAAAACTGCCAAAACCTGTAAACATGCTCAGTGGAGTGCCTAGGCTAGGATGCTTTCCAAAGATAACTGGCTTCAAAAAGAGTCTCACATTAGACTTGTAAAGCTGCATTTTCCAGACAAGAAAGGTGATATTGTTTCATTTATCCAATGGGCACTTCATCATTTTGTATGTCAGCCCTCGCAGTTGCAAGAACACTGGTTTCTAGCCAAACAAAATAGCCAGATTGACATACTTAGGACGTATTTGGTGAGTACTTTACTTTCAAATGACAATTATACCTTGGAATATTCTTCTTGCTAACCAGACCTGCTTTCAGAATATTTTGGTTAATGAAAATGTATCACATTTTGAATGGAAGAAACAATGATTCAGTCAGATTTCAGAAGTCAGTACACCGAGGGAAGGAGGTGTTTTGCAAAGGATCCTGCTTTTTGTTATGAAATATAGTGGTGTCCTGATTCAAAATAAGGGGAATGTGCAGTTTCACCTGAGCAAGAGATGAAGTGGAGGTTTCATTGTTCCATCACTCAGAATATCTTTAGCCCTAGGCAGATGTTCAGTGTGTGAGCATGGTGCAAAGAAACAGCAGGAAAGAGAGATGGTGGACTTTCTCCTTTGTGGTGCAGTGGTTAAATGCCTGTACCGCAGTCACAATGTTGTGAGTTTGATCCTGAGGGACTCCAAGGTCAACTCAGCTTTCCATCCTTTTGTAGGTTGGTAAGATGAGTACCCAGCTTGTTGGGGGCAATTGGCTTAAACGTTGTAAACTGCTTAGAGACTACTTAATTCAGAAATACAAATACTATTGCTACTGCTATTCTATTCTTATGATGTTGTATATTGGCTGAACAAATGTTACACATGGATGCACATTTTTTTTTTTAAAAAATAACAATTTTGCACTGGGCAGTGAGGAGGCTCAAAAGCTATATGCTAGGGTTGCCATAATTCTCTACTAAAAACTGGGACAAAATGTAAGACAAAATTTAGACCAAAATATAGGACAATTGTAAGGATAAAATTTAGCCCAAAATGTAGGACATTTTAAAAAATGGAGGACCTTAAATGTCCTACATTTTGGGCTAAATTTTATCCTACAATTGTCCTACATTTTGGGCTAAATTTTGTCCTACATTTTGTTCCAGTTTTCAGTAGACAATTATGGCAACCCTATAATGTCACTCACCAAACAACAACATTCAAGCAACTGGTAACAAGGAACGGGCCAGGTGGCCTAATGACCTGCTTGCTACTGCTAGGCAACTCTGGCAAGGGATGGAGAGGGAGAGAGGAAGATGCTGCTAAATACATTTGAGAAGTAGGCAGAAGTACCAAATAGCAGTAAGATGAGATCAAGGTGGTACAGTGACTGGGTGAACACCAACTGCAGCAGAGGAGAGAAGAAGTGGATTCTTTCCCTTCCCAAGAGACTCAGACAGAGGTCAACTGCTGCAGCCTCTCTTAGCTTGTCTATTCTTCCTTCTTAATACCTTTTGCCATCTTGACCACATGCTTGGCTACATGTATCTCAGTTTTCATCTATCTAATGTTGGGGTGGTGGTGATGCAGTGAGCCTTCATGGTGTAGAATAGACAAGCCAGGAGAGGCTGCAGCAGTTGGCTTCTGTCTGAGATTCTTGGGAGGGGAAAGAATTCGTCTCTGCTCTCCTCTGTTGCAGTTGAGTGCAAGCTACTTTTGTACTTAGAACTAAGGCGATTATCACACTTCCTTTCCTCCCTTGGGTGCACTGAAACTTTTGAATTTTGTTTAAAATGGGTATTTTCACATGCCTCTGTGCCCAGTCAGGAGGCATCACATACCCAATCTTGGCATCCCGTCCTTAAACTGTACTCCTGTTCTTTCAAAAAGTGCCAGAGAAGTACTGATCAGGAATGGGATGACAAGATCGGTTATGTGATGTCTCCAGACTGGGCATGGAGGCATGTGAAAACACCCATTTTAAACGTTTTTCAACATTTCAGCCCATGCTGAGGCTGGGAGGAAAGGAAGTGTGATAATGTCTTTAGTTTGCAGCAATGGAAGCAAACTGAGGACAAAAGTGGAAAGCGGGAGGAGGAAATAAAATTGGGACATCTTAAAGACATCTGAAAAAGTGGGATGACAGAGGATTAATCAGGACTGTCCATGCCAAACTGAGACACATTGGCCCGTTACAGACAGGCTAGAAAGTACGCGCAGAGCGCGTACTAGGGTTAGAAAGGGGTGGTGCTTCCGCACCCCCCTAACCCTAGTGTGCGCTCTGCACGCACAAAATGGCAGCGGCCGTTCCACACGGCCACCGCTATGAGGATGTCATGGCTGCACCGCCTCTATACAGGGCGGCGCGGACGTGACAGCCTCGCTTCGCGCCAGGGCGCTTAGTGCGCCCTTAGCGCGGAGCAGGAAGGAGCTCCATTTCGGAGCTCCTTCCTGATTTGGTCCGCTGGGTGCAGCCTTCACACGGCTGCGCCCAGCGGACCAAAGGAGAAAGGGGCCGCCGCGGGGTGTCCTTGGGGCTTGAAGCCCCAGGGACACCCCTTTTCAGGCTGCGGGGAAGGGGCCTTTTGCCGCTTCCCCGCAGCCCGAAAAGCGGCGGATCAGGGCCTCAGCGGCTGCCGCTCTGGACACTGAGGCCCCGATACAGCGGGGAAAGGGGTGGGTGCAGCCTGCCCCAAACAGGCAGTTTGTAACCCGCCTTTGAGGATATGTTACTGTACTTTATTTAATACTGTACATGAATAATTCCCAGCACTTTAATCCAGACACAGGTATAAACTTGGTAAGATTGTGACAAAACAAGGGAGATGGATGTATTAAGTGATATCTTTTCCATATAGGATATTCAGTTATCAGAATGGTGTTTTTTTTAAAAAAAATAATAATCAAGAGCTATCTTGTAGAACTGAATTCAGATTGAGTCACTAATGACCTTAGCATTTATTGCTGTACTTTCACTGTCTTGCTGAATAGGTTAACTGACTTCCTTGAAAATGGAAAGCCTTGTTTTGTGTATTGAGATGACCACCTGTGTTTGTTCATTTATGCACTCAAGTCACCCTTTGATGTTATAGTTTCCAAAAGATGCAAATACAAGGACAAACTTCTTTCATCTAGTCATCCATTCTCCTGCTGGGGTCACAAAAAAGCCAAGCATATGAGCCAAGCCAAGATGCATACACTGCATGTTTTGCCCAATACTCATAATTCTTTGACCTACATTAGAGGGGACACTGTCAGTAGTATGAGTGCCCAAGTAGCAGGGATTGGAGTGCAGTCAATATGGTCTACCTGTGAGGAAGATACTTGTCCTGAGTCCATACAGCACCAAAAGGAAAGGGAAGAGGACCTCCCACAGTACAGTCTTCACTAAGAGTCTACATAAACGCTGAAACACAGCTTGGTATTCTGTGGGGTAGGATGAGGGATCAATAAAAAGTGGGAAAGGAAATAAAATTTTTTATAGATAAAGATCCTTGTCCAAGGCAACTCATGTCTCCTGTTTGGCTTGGCAAGATTTTGGTGAGATATTGTGGACATGGACATGTAGTGGAGATTATTATTATTATTATTTTGTTTAAATTGTGATTTATTTCTGTCCAGACTAAGGAGCTGTATTTCTTGAACTGTAATCAGACATTTATGGTAAGGATGGCCAATTATTGCACATAATCATTTCAAGTCCAATGCAAATAAAATAAACTGTTTCTATTTCTAAGATGGCTACAAGCTTTTATTGTCTCATATAACTGAGCAACATTTTATATAAGGCTCTTTGGGATTGAATCATCAAAATAACCCTGACCTACTTCCTAACATTTTAAAATGTCTGTTTGAGATTACTTTTACATTATTGACTTGCTGTTCTTGAAAGATTACAAGGGAGTACTTTTACCTTATTGATTAGGTAGTCATTGTATGGTATAATGAGTTCCTTACATTATTGTTATGTATCTACCTCAAATATTATTTTTCCTTTCTATTATACCGACATAAATTTTCCAGTGCCCTATACTGTTTGCCATTACATGCACAACTGTCTTTTTCATTTCCTTTCATCTTGTGCTTCTACGATGATCACATGTTTCTGCAGCTAACTGGAGATCCTGGCACATCAGAAACTAGATCATTCAGAGCTCACTAGTTTCTTCATGGCCCTTCAGTCTAGCCAGAAGTAAATATGATTAATGCTGTTGAATAATGGGGTACTGTAGGTGCTAGTATGCTGGCATTTCACTACATGCTGAGGCCAAGCTTTAAATCCTTTTCTAGGAAGTACCAAGAGACAGGGAGTGTGCAGCACTGGAGACATACAAAGGAGGCTAACAGGCCAATTAGCTTAACATTTGTTCCAAGCAAATTTGTGGAAAGTATTATTAAATTGCCAGGCAAATAGGACAAGTCCTACTGAAAAAAGAATTTAATTCTGAAAAATAAGTTTCAAGCTCACTTATTTCTTGAGAGTTCTTTAAGATTATTAGTGTATATGTGGACAGGGGTCATCTGGGAAACATTGTCTGCTTGAATTTTCAAAAGGCTTTTGACAAAATCCCCCAACAAATAGTTCTGGGTTGTGGGTTAAGATGAACTGTTCACCTATGGAATGGTAACTAGTCCCTATATGAGTCTGCCCATGTCTTGTGATTTTTTGGGGGAGTCCCTTCTCTGACCCACCACCCTCACAAGAACATCTAGTGGGAAAATGGTAGAGGGTCTTCTTGGTGGCTGCTCCCATGCCCATAATCTCTTTCCAGAGAGGTCAGACTAGGACCCTCCTTAATACATGGCTTGGGCCCGAGTTACTTGAGGGACTGCATCCCCCCCATATAATCCGCCCCGCACACTCAGAACAACCGGGAAGAACTTGCTAGAAATTCCATCATCTAAATATGCTACTACATCCCAGAGGGCCTTCTCAGTAGTGGCCCCACAAATCTGGAATAGTCTTCCCGACGAGCTCCGTCTTATCACCCCCCTGGAAACATTTAAAAAGAGGCTTAAAATCTTCCTCTTCTGTCAAGCCTTCCCCCCTGGAAAATGAAGTCGTGTACTCTGATCCCATTGACTCTCTACCTCACCCTATTAATTGATTGAATGGTTGTTTTTAGATTTGTATATTGTATTTAGTGCTCTTGGTTTTATATATTTTATGATGTATTTTGTAATTGGTTTTAAACTCTATGTAAACCACTTTGATCTTTTGGAAAAGCGGTATATAAATAAAATTTATTATTATCATCATCATCATCATTATTATTATCATTCTGCAAGTTAGCCTTTGAGGATTGACTGCTCAGGGGGAAGGGCCTTTCATGTGCTGTGTTGCTTTTATTTGTTCTTTTTGAAACCACTGTTAACTTTATTGATTTTTTAATTATAGTTTTAAGTTTTATATGATGTAAACTGTTTTAGCTTTTAATTTATGTTGGCCATCCTGAATCTCAGGCTGGGAAAAGAGGGAGATATAAATACAACAGCAAGTTGAAGAGAAGGAAGTAAACTGTAAAAGTAAGCAGCAGACCAATTTTCACAAATGGAGGGATGTAAATTAAAAGTCCTACTGTATAGCAGTAAGACGATCAAGTTTGCTAATGGCCTATAAGGCAAATTATTTAGGGTTGTTAGAACAAAATCAGATTGTGATGAGACCTGACAAAGTGATGAGCACTAACTTGGATCCCTAGCAGGAC
This sequence comes from Sceloporus undulatus, assembly GCF_019175285.1. Lineage (NCBI taxonomy): Eukaryota > Metazoa > Chordata > Lepidosauria > Squamata > Phrynosomatidae > Sceloporus > Sceloporus undulatus. The sequence goes on along the minus strand of NC_056524.1, from coordinate 142,369,375 downwards.
TGATGGCACAAGCTGCAACTACTGGTCACATTTTACCACCTGCCCAGCCATAAGAAATACTTTTTGTCTCCTCTGCCCTTGTTCTGGTTTGCCATATTACCTGGTTAACTGGATTTTGCTCAAATTCTGCACCCATTGCCTTATACTTGTTTCCACTTTCAGGTGACCCAGAACCCTGTTCTGTGACATCAGAGGACTCACTGCTGTGAAATATCCTCAGTCTCAGATTTTGGCCCCCAAATCTCAGGGAATAGAAATCTGCTTCTGTCTGGACTACCTTTCAACTGGGAGATATAAATTTCTAGTGCCATGATTGCAGACCACTTTAAGGATTGTTTTTCTGATGTTATCTATAAGTGATAGGGGGAAAAAACCTTGAATGGAATTTGTGATAGCTTGCATGCTAGCTCTCCCCCTGGATGTGTCAATCATGGAGAGCAAAAACAGGCAAGACCACTTAAGACATCCAGGTTGGGGTGGGGGGTGGGGGGTGGAGAACTCCTGTTGTTATCTCTCTGTCTGCTTGCACCCATTCAACCTAATGATCAAAGATATAACAGACAATGGTGTCTCCTGTGTGGGGAAGTAGACAGATTTCTACCACCAGTGTGAGTTTAATGAACCATTCCAAAATTGTAATAAATCCTTAAAGGGGACCATGTGAAACTGATATTAGGCATGCAGCTGGAGCAGCCTTGTTGCAAGAAAAGGATATTACATGAGCAATGGTGGATTTATGCCATTTTATTGAGTTATGAACACATTGTAGTCTCACATTGGCCCAGATCCAGTGGCTAGCCACAACTACAATAGAGGTATTGCATACATTGCTAAACAGTACGTCAAAACTTATGTAAATCACACTGCTGTCCTGTAGTTGTGACTAGCCATTGGATTTAGGCCATAATCTGAATTTATTTTCCTTGCTCTTCCTCTAGTCCTGTTTGTAAGTAAATTTAATTTACAGCCTTATCAGGGAGTTGTTCCTTTAGTTCATCTCCATTTGCAGTTGTTTTCTGCAATAGTTAAAGAAGTGGTTGTTTAAGGGCAGACCTGCACAACTTGGCAGTAGGAAGGGGCCAACATTAAAATATGTTAACTTCTTTGGGCCACAGATAGGTTTTAATACAAATTAATTAATTAATTAATTAATACTATTATTAATAATTCTGTTCTCCTCCTCCTTCTCTGCCTGGCCCTTTCTTCAAGAGAAAGCTGAGCAACAGAGGAGCATTGCAAGTGTTCACCCATCCTCATCCTCATCCTCCACCTTGCCTTCCCCTCAGGAGAAAGCCAAGCAGCAGAGGAGCCTTGTAGGGCAAGGATTTGCCCGTCCTCCTCCTCTGCCACCGCCCTCCCTCCTCCTCAGGAGAAAACCAGATGGTGGAAGAACCTTACTCGACAAGCATTTGCCCATCCTCCTCCTCTGCTGCCTGGTCTTCTCCTCAGGAGAAGGCTGAGCAGTGGCAGAGCCTTGAAGTCATTCCACATCCTTGTGGGTCACCCAAAATCCTTTTGCAGGTCGCATGTGGTCCCCGGGCCGAATGTTGTGCAGGCCTCTTTTAGGGTATTCTGGAAATGAATTTTCAAAAATACCCTTACCATTTACATATTGGTGTTTATTTGTACTTTTTTTTTTAAATTCTTGCACATCAGTTTGGACATTTGTTTAGAAATATCTGAAAAGGTGGGTTCTGCTGCAGTTGGAGAAGAGTGTATTCCATCAACCTCGGGAAGCAGGGAAAGGTGGTTTTGTGGTAGGCTAGGGAAAGAATGCATAAAGACACTTCCAACAGACAAAGGAAAAGTGAAGAAACCATGGATGACGGATATAATGCTACAAGCAATAAAGAAAGAAGAGAAACAAACAAAAAGGAGATAGGAATAAACTGAGAGCTATGAATGCAACAGTACAACAGCTAGTGCACAAAGATAAAGAAAATTAACGACAAATGTAGAGAAATAGAAGACAACAACAAAAAGGGAAGAACGAGAGACCTATTCGACAAGATTCAAGAAATCAAGGGAAAGTTCAAGCCAAGGACCAAGATACTATTCAACAATAAAAATAATTCAAGACCAGGAAGGAATAAAAAGACGATGGATGCAATACACAGAAGATTTACAGAAAAGAGATGACAACATGAAGGGCACATGGCATGTGCAATATCGTGTGAAAACCTTAATTGCAAATGCACTGTTTTCATGGGGTAATCCCATCTTATATTTCCAATTGTCCTCATGTGATAAAGTCTTAAATTACGCATTCCTACATGCTTTAGTGAATTCCAGCCAGGGTAACTAATAATACATGCTCCGTAATGGTGAACAGATACATAGATAGATGCATTATTTATTGGTGATTTGATCTGATACTGAATGACTGTATTTGACATATTGTTATCGCTATATTGTCAATTTGGCAGCAGGGGGAAATAATAAACTTTTTTTTAAAAAAAAATTGAAATTGGATGCTGCATTCTATCTTGTTCTGGGAATGTGTCAGAGTAGGCCCAAGTTCACCCTTTACTGAAATAAACAGAATAGTGTTTGACAGAATCATTTTAGTCTGTTTTAAGTAATAATGATTTAAGTAATGAATAATAGTATGTATAGCTATCTGAATTGTTTTGTACTGTAGACAGCGACCTAAGTATGTTTCAATAACACTGGGAAGTCAAATGGGTATTAATATCCTAAAACTACTTGCAACTCCTGCTAATTTAAAGCATAACTTTGTTCAATAATGCTAGACATAATAATTTGTATTCAGATGGTTAACTTCTGTCCTCTGTTATAAGCAGAATAGTGTCAGCCCTCCACATTCACTCAGAGGAGTGGAGTGTAGGTCCCCCATGAAAATGGAAGAACTGTGAACAGGTAAATAATAGTCCTATCAGGACCAGAAGTAGTCCAAGTGCAGTAAGGGTGGTGGCAATGACAAGCCTCAGCTGCCAGGTGTGCATTCTTTGGGTTCCTTTGTCAGGGCTTCTGATGCAAGACCTCAGATGCAATATATATATATATATATATTGGGCAGTGGCAACAAGCCCCAACCACCAGGCATGCATTGTTCATGTTCAACTCCATGCCGCTGGGCTTCAGAAGCAATGCTTCAGATATATTGTGTAGGGTGGCAAGCCCCAGTTTGAGGCACACATTTTTCATTCCCCCCTGCCCTCCTTTGGGCATCAGATGTGAAAGCATCATATAAGGCTTGTCTCAGTATTTGCCAGGCTCATTCATGTATCTAGTGTTTCTTGCAAAGGTAGAAACAGGTGAATGGTGGATTCCTGGGAAGTGGGAGAGTGGAACAAGAAGAATGTTTGTTTCGTGGCTGGGGCTTAACTGTTGCATCCACTGCTGCCCTGGGACTACTCAGCCAGGCTATGGAAGTAAGTGAGTGAATCCTTATATATAAAATGGTAAACGAGCCCAAGTCCCTATTTGTTGTTGTTGTTTTTGTTGTGTGCCTTCAAGTTGCTTCTGACTTATGGTGACCCTAAGGTGAACTTATCATGGGTTTTCTTGGCAAGATATGTTCGGAGGAGATTTGCCATTGCCTTCCCCTGAGGCTGAGAGCATGTGACTTGTCCAAGTTCACCCAGTGGGTTTCATGGCTGAGGCAGGAATTGAACCCAGGTTTTCCATTGCTACAATTGTCATCTCAAGTAGATGCGACAGCCAGGAGTGCTTGGTACCAACTTTGGTTGATACGCCAACTGCGTCTCTACCTGGACCGAGGGGACCTTGAAGCAGTGGTACATGTTTTATTCTTGTATACTGTTGTTGTTGCTCGACTGTAATCCCACTTCAATCCACCTGGGAGAGGCGGGAAAATACAAATAAAATTATTATTATTATTATTATTATTATTATTATTATTATTATTATTATTAAAAGTAATTGTCCCAGGCTTTGGTTTATCTTTATATCTGTGGGTACAGTGTGTCTGATATCAATAGCTGGGAACTGATAATTTAAACATCAAATCTGGAATTTGTTCCAAAATAGAGAGTTGAGATGATTTAGGAACTTATCACACTGGTCAGTAGTTTGGGGTAATTTCATTTCAAAGCCACTCCTGTACTCACAAAGGTAGTGAAATGGCAACGCACTCTTATGCACAATTACTGCATTAGCACTTCAACAGCATTAGTTCTAACGTTTCCTTACTTATACGTGAAATATGACATGTTATATTCATCATCTTGTTCGTTCCACTTCCTTCTCCTTGATTGGTGTCTTTCTTCAAACAACAACAGCAACAACAATAAAACACAGAAAGCCATAATCGTGCAATTATACAATGGTACTACTATGGACTCCCCTGCTCCTACCTGGATCTGAAAGATGAATGTATACTATGCCATTTCCATCACTGTTTTCTACATTTCCCCCATGAACCAAGACTTGCTTGGTTCTACTTTTGTATGTTTCTCTTTAAATTATACTTTTGTATAATTACTTTGCATTTACTCTTTATACTTCTTCTGAATTCCATAGGCATTAATCCTTAACAGGATTATATTAGAAATGCACTATTTTTTTTAAAAAAAATATTACCTTTTACAACAAAGTACAAAGACACATCCTCAGTTATACCCATTTGCTTTCTTTCTTAATTTCTTATTCTCTCTTGTATGTTGTATATTATCCATATAAATGTCTCGGTTGCAACTTCCAACTGCCTTTTCTTTACTTCTTCTTCTCTCTTATCTTTCTCTTCCACTCATTCTTCTTCATTTTGTCTTTTTAATTTCTACACATTCATCCACCCTTCACCAGAATTACTTTATTGTGCTATTCCTGTTATTTTAAAAAATAAATAAAATAATTTAAAACAAATGCTGGAGAATGGAAAGTGAACATACAGTGGGCAGCTTGAGAAATCTTGGGATTCCAGTATCCTCCCAGTCTAACCACTGAAAGTAATCTGGCGAAATCACAGTGCAATAAAACAAAGTGAAATAAAACATTTGCACTCAAAGTGGCAACTAAACCATAATAGGATAGAAGGTCATTAGCAGATTATTTCAAGTGGGAAAAGAATTGGTTTGCAGATAACTCAATAGCATACAACATGGTACAGGACCAGGAGAGTCACAACCTGGTGCAATAACTATGCACCAGGCAAAGACAAGACAAATGCTTTGCAATTGCAGTTTAACACTGTCATGTGCTAAGCCCCTTAGTTAATAATAATAATAATAATAATAATAATAATAATAATAATAATAATACATTTTATTTATATACTGCTTTTCCACAGATCAAATTACAGTACAGACAATTAAAACCATACAGACATTTCATAAAAGGATAAAATCCCATAATAAAACCATACAATTACAGAACTCTAAGCACAATCAGTAAGTGATGGTGAAGTAAACCAACGTTAACACATTCTGTGTATGTGCCCACACATGCACATGTCAGATTCTGGGCATAGGGTGTAGGGAGTCTTGCATCCTAGAAGTAGTATCTGCTTAAACAAATAAATAAATGGAAAATTGCATCACTTTCAGAACTGTCATTGATTTTCCTGGCTTTGTGTAAATTAAATTTAGATTCATGTGAATTCAAACCACCTGACTGAGAACAGCTTTAATTTACATACTCCAAAAATGACTGAAACATTTCAGTAGAATCTTTGTTTTGATGTGATAAGTATCTTTCCGGTGAGTAAAAGGGAAAGAGTAATGAAGGGGAATTCAGCCTCAAATGTATCCCCCTCCCCATCTTCTCTTCTTCGGCAGCAGGTGAATGGGGCCCATGACTTCCTTGTGAGTCTTTCACTATTTCTTCCCTTTCTTATTCATCATGGTAGAATAGAAAAAGCAAATCTTTTATTCTTGCCAGTGGACAATAAAATGAGGACAGTCTGGCTACTTTCACAGCAAAGGTATACATTTCTTTGATGGTTGGATGTGGGGGAAAGGTTTCTCTAAGCTTTGATCTCTTGTTTCTAAAGTGAGTTCTGAGAAGGTAACAATATGTATTTATATAACATTGTGTTGTTGAAAAGCTCCACTGCTGATGAAAAGGCACACCTGGGTTTTACATGAGGTGGAAACAAATATGAAATGTGCCAGAAAATTACTGAGGTCATACACAGGCTCCTGAGTACAGAGAAAGAGGGACTTTTAATAAGCACCAGTCCCATGCAAATGTCTGCTGCCAATTCTCTTTTCCACTTTTAGTGTACTGCAGTGTACTGTCTGGTCAGGCAGATGTCATGGTCCAAGCTGCTGCTGATGCTCATGAAGGGCCTACATGTGCTTGAGCTCTCTGACCCAGCCTGAGAATTTTGTTACCAAGCAGCCATGGGGGGTGTTTTGCCCACAGTGCTCTGAAATGGCAACTTTCCACACATAGTCCTGCAGGCAAAAAACCCTTAAGGAAAACAGCTAAATGGCTGATGCTGAAGAGTCTCTTACTGATGGGTGGGTTGGCAGGCTGCATGCAGGGTGATATCCTTTTAATTGTGCACTTTTCAAACTGCCTTCAATTCAGTTCTGTTCTAGTATGATAATTGGTTTAATGGTCGTATTTGGTTTTAACTGTGTTGGGGAGGTTAGTCTTGTTGTGAGCTCTCAGAAATCCCAGTCTGGAGAGAAAAGCAGAATATGAAATGCTAGGAATGTAATGACCATGAAGGATCAAAGGGAGAGAAGGAAGAGACAAAGACAGAGGCCACTATTCCCATTGTCCTGGAATGGAAGGATCAAATCTGCTCTTCAGCTCAGAAATTTGGATGAATGCTCTCCTGGTGCCTTTGTGCCATGAGGTGAAGACCAAGTAAAACCCCTGTGGAAAGCAGGGGGATCCCCCACTTTACCATTCAGCCCACTCCCACTTTTCAGATTTACAAGAAAATAAACACGCCAACAGTACTTGTTAACTGCCCTGAGTCAACCCTGACATGGCAACCCTGTGGATGAGACATCTGCAAGATTACCTGTCCTTCATTGCTCTGTTCCTGTAAACTCATACTTGTGACCTCTGTAACAGAGTCTATCAATCTAGTGTGTGATCTTCCTTTTACTACCCTCTATTTTGCCTAGCATTATCGTCTTTTCCAGTTATCTATGCCTTCATTATGTGGCCAAAGTATGACAGACTTAGTTTGATCATCTTGGTTTCCAGTGAGATTTCAGACTTGATCTGTTCTAGGACCAATTTGTTTGTCTTTTTGCTGTTCGCCGTAACCTCAGCACTCTTCTCCTGCACCACATCTCAAAATAATTTATTTTCTTCCTATCTGCTTTATTCACTATCCAGCTCTCACATCCATACATGGTAATCTATATAAATAAAAATGTAAATGTTTGTTTGTTCAAAATCTTAAATCTCCAGAAGTTCTTTACTGATTGCTTTGAAATTTTGAAACAATGTTCCATTCGAATACACACATGTTTTTATATACCTAATATGTTTTTATATATAGATGTCACAAAAACTGCACCATCTGCTGGACGTAACAGCAACACACCCCAACGGATGCACCATTTCAATTTAAGAGATTGCAATTCCCAATTTGAGTGGTGTTTGCAATCACCATCAACAAAGTTCAGGGCCAATCTTTAGAATTGTGTGGTTTATATCTAGACACGGATTGCTTCTCACATGGACAATTATATGTTGCGTGTTCTACAGTCAGAAAACCAGACAATCTCTATATCTACACAGACAATGGAACAACAAAAATATTGTATACCCACAAGCATTGTGAAATTAAATATTTTAGAAACATGCACTTTCTTTTTTCTTTCTTTTCCATTTAACCAGATTGAGCCACAGCAACGCGTGGCCTGGTACAGCTAGTGGGGAATAAAATGGCTTATACGATTCTGACTTTAGTGCTCAGTTGTCTATCTTTATTCTTTAAGATTGTTTCTAGTTCTTTCATAGAGGGCCTTCCCCTTTTCAGTCTTCTTCTGATTTCTTGACTACAGTCTCGTTCCTGATCAATGTTTGAGTCAAGGTACAGGAAATTTTTTGCTATTGCAATTTCCTCAATATCTAGGTTGAAATTATGTAGATCTTCTGTGGTCATTATTTTTGTTTTCTTTATGTTCACCAGTAAACCTGCCTCTGCACTTTCTTCTTTGACATTCCTAAGTAATTGTTCCAAGTTCATGATGTTTTCCACTAGTAGTATGCTGTCATTTGCATATATTACATTGTTGATATTCCTTCCTCCTATCTTTACTTCTTCTTCTTCTTCTTCTTCTTCAAAGTCTAAACCTGCTCTTCATATGACATTTTCTCATACAGGCTAAACAAATAGAGTGATAGAATACAGCTTTGCCTGGCCCTATTGCCATTGGGAACCATTCTGTTTCTCCATATTCTGTTCTAACAGTAGCCTCTTGTCCTAACTACAGGACTATCAGATGTGGTGGTGCTCCCATGTCTTTAAAAGTGTTCCATTTATTTATTTCAAGGATTTATATCTCGTCATTCTCTAACAATGGGATTCGAGATGGGTTACAATAGTTTGAAGAGATAGGAATAAAAACATTGATTACAAAAGTTAAAAATAATTAAATATTATTAATATCAAAACATAAGTTAAAAACATATAGTTAAAACCAGCAAAAACCATAAAAAGCATTTGCTACACACCGCACAACACAAGTAAAATTCATTCATCAATGCCAAAAATGTCTTCAGTTGTTGGTGAAAAGAGAGCAAGTACGGTGTTGACCTGGTCTCCCATGGAAGGGAGTTCCAAAGTTTGGGAGCAGCCATAGAGAAGGTTTTCTCCTGAGCCCTCACCAACCACACCTGCAATGGTGGTGGACAGAGAGAGAGTCCTCACTTCTTGGGCCAGCTGGTATAGGGAGATACGGACCTTCAGTCAGTCTGGACCCAAGCCGTTTAGGGCTTAAAGATCAAAAACAGCACCTTGCATTCTGCCCAGAAATGGAGCAGTACAGCTGTTTCAGTAGGGGAGTCACATGATCCATGTAGTTAGCCCCAGTCAAGATCCAGGTGGCAGCATTTTGAACTCTCTGAAGTTTCTGAACAGTAATCAAAGTATGCGTCATTGTAGCGAGATCCAACTTCTTAAGGAATGGGTACAGCTGGTGCACTAATTTTAACTGTGCAAATGCACTTTTGGCCACAGCCAAAATCTGGGCACCCAGACTCAGATCCAAATCTAGGAGCACACCTAAGCTGTGAACCTGAGATTTCAGGAGGAGTATAACCCCATTCAACACAGGCTCAATCCCTATTCTCTGATCTACCCTCTGACTGACCAGGAGCACCTCTGTCTTGTCTGGATTAAGTTTCAATTTGTTCATCCTGATCTTATCCATTACTGTCCATTATTGACAGCAGATATTGATTTAGTACAGAGACAGCTTCTTTGGAGTCAGATGAAAAGGAGATATAGAGTTGGATGTCATCAGTATACTGGTTGACACTGAACCTCAAAACTCCAGATGACCTCTCCCAGTAGTTTCATGTAAATATTGAACAGCATGGGGGACAAAACTGAAACTTGAGGGCTGAAGAGGTGTCCTCCAGCCCAGGGTCTGCCCCTCCAAGAAGAACTGGAGCCACTGTCAGACAGTGCCTCCAATCTGCATCCCAGAGAGGAGACTCAGAAGGATACCATGGTCCATGGCAGGGGTAGGCAACCTGCGGCCCGCGGGCCGGATGCGGCCCTGCAAGGCCTTGGGACCGGCCCCAGCCCGGTCCTGCCGCCGATTGCCGCCGGGGCCTTTGGCCTCTCGCGCACAGGGGCAATTGTCTATAGAAGCCTCAGAAACATGCATTTATATTAACATTTTTTAAAAAATCAGCAAATTTTTTCACATGTCTTCCACTTTTTTAAAAAAAAGTGTCCACCATTTGAAAATGTTGTCCTACATTTGTCCCGGTTTATTTATTTATTTAATTTTTAAAATTATTTATTTTTTGGCTTCGGCCCCCCCAGTTGTCTGAGGGACAGCAACCCGGCCCCCGGCTCAAAAAGGTTGCCTACCCCTGGTCCATGGTATCAAAATCCACCAAGAGATCCACCGAACCAACAGAAACACACTTGCCCTGTCGGGTTCCCTGTGTAGGTCATCCACCAAGATGACCAAAGCTGTCTCTGTCCCATAGCCAGGCCTGAAGCCAGACTGAAATGGATCCATAACTTTTCATGATCGCTACAGCCAAAGCCTTTGCTATAGTTTATAAAACACATGCTGATTTTATTTTGGTATTCCTTGGTGTGTTCCATTAGACATATACCAAAGGTGAATACTTAAGAGAGAATAAAAGTACAGAATATTAATGAAAATTAATGAAATGAATTTACAGGATTGTTGTACGAATAAGATAAATACATGTATAGGCAGGGAATTATACATGCCATCACTGATGACATAAAATCCAACCCTCACAACAGCATCCCACCATCACCAATTTTATCTGAAGTTTACACTCGTCCCTCCGTCCTTGTGGACTTGGACTCTACATCCCTCACCTGTTCGCGGGCAGCAAATGGAGGGGGATAAAATGGGGCATGGGCCTGTGCATGGGGTTGCACCCCATTATTTTCAATGGGATTTGGATATTTGCAAGTCACCATTTTGCGAGGGGGTGGGTCTGGAACAGATCGCCTGTGAATTGGGAGGGGCTACTGTAATTTCTATATAAATGCTAAATATTGTTTAAACATTATAGCTAGTAAGGAACTTCCGTCTAATATGCAGTGATGTCTCCTGCTTTGTGTGCTAATGTGGATCCATAAAAGCTGCATCCAACACCATAAATGATAATCAAAAAGTAATTATTTCTAAGCTACCATATCTTAACTATAAAATGGACTGGATGTTACAACACTTTTGAAATACTTTGACCTTTAACAAAGTACTATCAGGGAATCCCATAATAATTATTAAGAGGCATTACTACTGAGCTTTTCAAAATATAGAAGGAGCACCTTTTCCCATCCCTGCAGCTGCAGAATGGAAAAGAAAGGTATAAAGAAAAGATGTTGAGAGATTTCTGTCTTCACTCCAGCTTTGGAAGATGAGCTTTCAAAGGGCCAACAAAAACACTTGGGTTGGGTTGCTGTTGTTTTAGCTCAGTTGAAGCCTTTAAAGTCTTGGCTGGGAACCAAGAAAGAATACTAGATGTTTTGGTCTTTCACTTATTTGCACTGATACATAATGGGGAAAGCCCAGTCTCTGATGTCTATGTCATTTTTCTTGCCAGTTCATCCTCACTTTGTATCATCATCTAAATATACAGTAACCATTGGAAATTCTAGCCAACAACCCACTGGTTCATAATAAGGCTTCTAATGGAACCCTCATTTCACAGGTGGGGTTAAGTTGAGCTTTTCTTCCTTGGGTATCATCTTTTGGATCATTTTCCATTCTGAAAAGCTGCATAAAGACTGACTCCAAATTGTTACTTCACTAGGAAGACTGTGTGCATCAAAAAAACTTTCCTCGTGATCAGCTAGTACTATAATCAAACATTAACTTCATTCTAATTTTATTTATAAACCTCTACAATTTCCTGGCCAAAACAGATCTCTATTGCAAACCTACTCAGGCTCAGATTGTGCCAAAGAGAAACAGACACTGGAACAATTATAGGGCTTTGCATATGTGAGAAACCCGTTAGTCTGCCACCCATCCATCCATCTAACTGCTATTTCTCTCTTCATACCTACACAGGTATTCTTGGTTTTCATTTATAATAGATTTATAATACTTTAATATTTAAAACTATAATACTGTAATAATTTAATAGTGTTACAGTTTAATTCTATTTTATGCTCACTTTTGTATATTTCTAACTGTGTTGTTCTTGTAAATTGTAAGTTGCTTTAAGTCTAATGGGTGGATGGATGTGGGGTGAGTGGTGCATCATGCCATCCTGAGGGTGGAGCCGGGGCATGCATTGTGGAGACGCTATGCCCCGACTCCACTCCCAAACTGGCCCAAACGGCCAGTATGGACAGCTCCTGTATCTTCTGTATCTATAAAGCCCTACATGGCTTGGGACCGAGCTACTTGAGGGAGCGCCTCTCCCTACATAATCCGCTCGCACCCTCAGAACAGGGAAATATGTACTAGAATGCCCAAGGGTGAGATTAGCAGTAACTCACCAAAGAGCTTATTCAGTGACAGCTCCAACTCACTGGAACACACTTCCGGAAGAGATTTGACTTAGCCCTACACTGGAAGCCTTCAAGAAGGCATTGAAAACGTATCTCTTCCAGATAACATATCCCCCTGATTCATCATAGAGAAAGCATCCCCTAATAGACTATCTGATGACCCCGACTGATGACCCCAACTATTTTAATATGTTGTTTTAAAAATTTTTACTGTAATATTTTTAATTGTTGATGTACTGTATTTATGACGTGTGTGAACTGATTTGATCTGGAGGAAAAGTGGTATACAAATAAAAGTTTATTATTATTATTATTTATTATTATTATTATTATTATTATTATTCTGACTAGGTTTTAATGGCAGACCAATTTACAATGAATTTTATCATTCCAGGTTTATAGATGGGGAATTGAGGCTGAAAAGAAATGGCTTACCAAAATGGATGTGGTTTAGTGTTGTTTATTTTTAACTTCAGATATCTCTTGATCAACTCAATCCATTTTGCCAAGTCTAGAGATGTAAATAATCTTGCAGTTGGATCAAGGGAGGCTGTGTGGGTTTTTATTTCTACTGTAAGAGTATATCACACATGGGCTGTACAGGCCACCCCTTTTAGAGCCAGATTGGGGCCATGGCAACTGCATGCCACAGCCTCGATCTTCCCTTTCTGGTGCGTAAAAAGGAGCCACAAAAAGCAGCTCCTTTCTGTGTCATGGAATGGGTGCCTTAGCTGCAACGCCACAGTTTTTCCATGCTCTTTTGGTGCTACATCATGTAGACTCAGTGCCAGAGAAGTGCCATGATGTGTGCATCATGTGGTGCGGTGTGTGCCAGCCTGGGGTAGAGTCGAGGTGTGCATCATGTAGACAGCATGCCCCAATTCCGCCCCCAGGCCAGCCAAAGATGCCAGTCTGTACAGCCCCACAGCTAGCAAAAAAGGACAGAGTGACTGTTCAAAAATATCCAAGTAACTTCTCCAGTGTTATTGTTCAGTGTTCTATGCAACACAGCAATGTTCATTGTGTTTAAAATTTTTGAATTTACAAAAATGTCCAAATGTCTGCCTTGAAAATATGCCAAGTCTTCCAAATCTCGCTAAATCTGACCAAAAAATTAAAATAAACAGTATTATTAAACAACATATATTTTGTATTGCAGCAAGGAGATCTCTCTCTCTCTCTCTCTCTTTGTGTGTGTGTGTTTTGTCTCATTCAGCGGAACAAATCAAGTCAGGATTTACAGCCCTAGTGACATTGTCTCTAAATGTGAGTTAGGACATATTTCATTATTGTGAACTGGGACTATAGATATTTTTCAGAAGGTCAATGAGAAAATGTTGATCATATTGTAACCCAAATCACTGGATGTCTTCTACGAGTAAGTTACATATGTTGTAAAGATAAAGATTGTTATTTACCTTACATTGTTAAAGGTACGGACAAAGCAGCTACCAAGCTCTTTCTGTCTCAATTCCTCCCCTTTTTACTTTTCCCTTTGCTGGGAACTTCACTCAAAGTGAGCATAGAGCTGGATAACTTGAGCTGAAGCCTGGCTTGGATATATTTCCCTTCTTCAAGACAGGGCTCCTTTTGTATTGTCTGCCCAGGCAGCTAGAATTAAAGTGAGGCCAATTTAAATTAAGCCAAATGTGAGCTGTGTATCCTGGCTGCCATCATGAAGGCATATGCCATGCAAACATTCACCCCTCAAAATAATCAAGAATAATACTTTGGAACAGGTTCTCAGCAACTATAGTGTCAGGACTGTGGGCAAAAGAGAGGGATGCCTGTGGGTTGATACACTGGTCTTCTCTTGATTTTAGCTTACGTTACAGTGCCACAGTCATTTTCTGCTTAAACCTAGTACAATATGCTTATTCAAGTGACTAGACTTGAACTGGCAGTTCATACTGAAACTCCATCCTTGTTTCTCCACATACAACTAGCTATTGGGGAAAAATGAATAGTGCCTATCATTTTCATCTGAAAAAGAACATTTTTAAAAATCTCAAAACTCAGAGCACAAGTGCATTCCTTTTTCAACAGTATGACATCCACCGATACACTTGATGGACTGAAAATGGGTTTTTTGGCCAAATTTTGATCAATGATTTTTGGACAGTGGGTTGGCACCTACACAGAAATGTGTTCTGACCATCCCACTTTCCAATAAACTGATGACACAAAAGACCACTGAGTGGCAGTTGTGCATGCCTGTTTTTGATGTTTTATCTGCTCACTAGATGGCTAAAATCCATTATTTTAAAATTATATTATATAATTCCTCTGAATGAATATTTCTGTATGAGATAATTCTCATCTAATAATAAATAATAATAATAAAATTTATTTGTACCCTGCCTCTCTGTGCAACACAACTGGGGCAGCTTACATGTTAAAAATATAATCAAATCCTATGGCTAAGACACAAGAATGAAGTTCCAGCATGATGAAACCTTCTTCCGCAACCACCTCTTATGTAGATCTGGCCACCACCCCAAAATTGGCTCTCAGATGGGGCTTTTGTAATGGCCTCCAAGTCAACTTTGACTTATGGCAACCCCCTGAATGAAAGACTTAAAAGTCATCCTATCAGGAGAAATGGGATACGTTTTTAAAAATGAAACATTTCCACTTTAAGAGGTGGTGCCTTAAATTAGATCTTTCACGGTAACATGGAAAAATTGGTGCATCCACATTAGAGTGTTGTTCATTTGTGGGTGGAGTGAGGAAAATGTTGTCTTCAGCTGGCAACTCATCCATGTTTGCCTCGTGTTTCTTCCATCTTTTTTGTTGTTGTTGTTATCGCTGTTGTTACCAGAGAAAATCCATAAAGGAAAAAAGAAATAAGAGCTGTACAGAGTCTTTCCAGTGTAATAGGAGACCTCTGTGTCCTGCTTTTCTCCTAAGATTGGGATCCAAAGCAGTTTACAGTCTAAAAACACAGTACAATTAAAAATAGACAAAACTGACAATTAAAATGGCATTAAACTACTACAGTATTGAAAAATAATTCATTTTAAAATACAATGCAATAGGTATTTCAAGTACTATTAATCAAAGACACCATGCAATTATCCTAAGCTATCTTTCCTTTCAAATATTTTTGTGGTAAGAAAAAACATGGAATGAAGAACCATATGAAGATGAGCCCCAAATTCTGAAAAGCAAGGTGGAAAAAAATCATCAGGAACAGAAGATATTCCAATTGAACTGCTGCAATCCACATTGACAGAGTCAACAATAGTGCTAACTAACATATGTCAACACATACAGTATAGAAAACAAAATGATGACCAACAGGTTGAAAACTATCAATATATATTGCCATCCACAAAAAGAGACACAAAAGACTACATTAACTGTAGGACCATAGCACTAGTCTTTGAAGCTCCACTGGCAAAGTGTTACAAACCATACAGGAGGGGTAAAAATGAAGATATAAACTGAGGCTGTTGTCCTTAGGACTCAGGATGAGAAGGCAGTGCTCATTGGAAAAAACACTAATACTAGGAAAGGTGGAGGGAAGTAGAAAGAGAAGAAGGCTGCATGCTAGATGAATGGACTCTATTAAGGAGGTCATGGGTATGACTTTGCAGGAACTAAGCAGAACAGTGTTGGAGATGTCTCCATGGGTCAAGATCGACTCAAGGGCAATTAACAACAACAGAGAAAAACAAAGAAGGTCCTGCTTATGCCTGTCTTTTGTGTGAGTGTGTGTGTGTGTGTCATTGTGGAGATCAAAATTCTCTACTTCCTTGCATAATAACCAACCATCTCCTCCGAAAACTCTCCCTTTTTCTTTTTGCCTCGTCCGCAACATCATTATTTAGTTGCCAGTGAAGAGCCTGGGATGGCTGAGAAACATCTGTCTATGTGACTATATTCAAACACACAACGATGAAGGCACCCCTTGGGATCTGCTGGCTGTCCTGGAAGTTTATGCCAACATTGTGCATCTGACTATAGTCACATGGACAGATGCTTCTCAGGTGTACCCTACTCTTCATCAGTCATTATGTAAATAGCTGCTGGAGAAAGTCAAGTCCTGTAGAAGCGGAAAAGTACTGTAGTTCTGCTGTGGCAGAACTCATCAATACACCTCCCAAAGCAGGATCTTGGCTGACAATATCTGGACCCCTCCCCAATTTCTGTCTTTGAAGCAGAGTAATTGCACAATAAAATCCACATCTGGAAGCACGCATTGTAAAATAGCCATGGAAACTTCACTCCTGAAGACTGCAAACTCAAATATAATTGTAAATGTGTTACTGGTTCATGTATTATAATAAACAGAGTGGTTCAACATGGATATTCAGTTTGGTACTAGAAGCATAGCATCATAGATTTGTAAATGTCCATGTAATATTTGTATTATTTGATCTCATCTATTCTAAGATTATATAGGATAATTTAAACAAGAAAATACTCTGGATCTACATAGAGAACTATATTTTTTACTGAGAGTTATGCTGTAATCCTAAAAATACATAGCAGGGAATAAGTCTCATTGTACAGAATGTAGTTATGCCATAAAATATCCAATAGATACAATAGATTTGTTGTACTGTATGATTTCATTCATAATTCAGTTTTCATTTCAAAACAGTGCCTTAAGACCACATAATTATATAAAGGTGTAATTTTTTTGTGAAGTCCCAAGTGGAGAGGTAGCTGTATACAGATTATAAAGAGTTTTTACTGGCATGTGATATAATTTCAGTTTGCTAAAAGGTTGAGTTTTGGACACTATCAAAGTCTGTTCTCGAAACATCCTTCTGTATGTAAGTGTTGCTAAAAGGGGTTGACCCAATCAAGTTACTTACAAATATTTAAAAGGTATTGCATTAAAGGCCAGATTCTGCCCACATATTCAGAAACAGTGCTCTCCTTTATTTTAAATTAGGCTGTTGACATTTATTAGTCACATACTTTTATGCACTGAACTGATTTTGCAAAGTGATGTTGCTGTGTGAAGCCGTGTTGTTTACCTTTTGAGTAGTGTGATCTTTTAATGCTTATTTTATAGGTTATGGCTGTTTGTGCACTTTTATACATGTGCTAGGATAACATTTCCAGCTGAATCTTGTACATACCCGAGAACAGACATACGTGTGTGTTTCTTCAGTTTTCAGATACATAACATAGAATCTTGGCAATTGCTTTTAAGTGTCCATTAACGTTTTTCTCTGCTGCAAATTGTCCCCTTTAGTTACCATTATTGAAAGATGAAGATATTGAACTTCAAAACTTGGTGTTAGGATCAGAGTCCCACAGAATCCCTGACATGAATGCTAGTTAGTTGTGCTTGTGCCTGCTTCGCTTTGTATTGCTGGATGATGGGTTATGTCATACCTTTTCTGTTTTTGGGTTGAAGGGATGTTTATCTTTCTTGGAATTGGGTAAGACACAGATGTGAAAGGGACATGCTAGGCATTGAAGAATACTGCCAATACTCGTCACTCTTGTGGGAATGCCTGGCAATGTGACAATCCTGGAAAGAGGATGTTTTTGAATGAAAGTGAGTGGGACTTGAGCACATGAAAGAATTTGAATTGTTCTTGCTTTTAATATACTATATATATTAAAAGGACTCTCCTCCTTCTGACAGGGGTGTGTCACCTCCCAAAAGATGGAGACATCCTGGATCCCAGAAGACGTACCTTTTTGTACTGCTAATGGAATTCAGATTTTATCTCCTGGACTTTGGAATGCTTTGTTACCAGCGCCACATGGTCAGAAAGAGGAGGGGACTAGTAACATAAATGTTCCTCCACAGAACAACACAACAATAACACCTTGAGAAAATGCAGGCCTGCAACTAGCATTGTCTTATATATATATATTTTCCTTCTGTATGATTTTTAACACTTTTGCCTGATAAAGAAGCCAAGGAGCTTCAGAAATTTACAACATGTATTTGGTGCATTTTGTTGGCCAAACAAAAGTATCAAAGGAAATGTCGGGAATAAACTCTTCTAGAACATGGCCATATAGCCTGAAAACCCCACAAAAAACTAAAGGTAGCACTGTTTTGTAGATTTTAGAAGCTATTGTGCTTTGCTATATGGCCAACATGGCTTCCCCAGAATGTTTTCTAATCTGTTAAGGTCAAATTGAATTCTGATCCTGTCCTCTGGGGTATTGGCTACTCCTCTTAATTTGGTGTCATCTGAAAATTTGATAACCATACCCTCTATACTTTCATCCAAGTCACTGATAAAAATGTCAGATAACACTGATCCCAGAACAGCAACCAGCAGAAACCCTGCTAGTTACTTCTCTCCGAGCTAAAGAGAAGCCATTTGTGAGCATCTTTTGGGTTCAGTCAGTCAACTAATTCCAAATCCACCTAACAGCCTCATTGTCTAGCCTACATTTTACTAGCTTTTTTTGCAAGGATATAATGGGGGACCTTGTCAAAGACCTTACTGAAATCAAGATGCAGTACATCCATAGCATTCCCTTCACCTACCAACCTTGTAACTCCATTAAAAAAAGAGAGACAAAATTGGTCTGGCATGACTTGTTTTTGAGAAACCCATGCTGACTTTTAGTGATCTTAGCATTCCTTTCAAAATGCTTACACACTGTTTAATTATCTCTCCTAGAGTAAGGTTGCACTAGCCTTTGGAGAAAGTTCTTAACCACAGGATTGAAGAACAGAATGGTTGAAATTAGAGACACTGGTTGATGTGCCATAGCTGCAGTGTTTAAAGGAAAGAAGGCCAATCCTTGTTCACAAAATGTAATAGGAAATGCAGGACACTTGACACTCCAGCTGGAGAAGCAAGGTCTGGCCAGGTGACACAAAGAAACAGAACTGTCTTCACATATAATCATAGGTCCACTTAGTAGTGTCCTTTCTGAAGGGTGACAAAATTGCCACAAGCCTAGGTGAATTCACAGTGTTATTCTCTAGGCTGAGAGTGTCATCATCTTGAGAACAGGGTGGAGAACCTGGCTGTGAGAGTATGGCAACAGGTCCAATACACGAGGCAGAGACATTAAGCAATCCATGGAGACATGGAAAAGTTGGGCAAACCATATATGTCTGGGCCTGTATGGTGCAATCAGAATGTGTTGGGCCTCTCTGGCATGTTTCACCCCCATGTTCAATAGTAAGAGAAAGGGAGAAAACAAGTAGGGGGCTGAATCATTTGGATGGAAAAGAGTGATCCACATCCTATCCCTGTCCTATAGGGAAACTGGGGCACTTCACATTGGGAGGCAGTGCAAAACAATCAAGAAGAAGTGTGCCCCACCTGGATGTCATGAGGTGAAAAGCATCACTGGAGATGGACCACATATGCTAGAGACTGAGTGATTTTGTCAACACATTCTCCATGTCTGCCAGATGAAATGCCATGGGGTGGATAAGTCATGTCTTCAGCAATGATCTGGAATCTTCACCCACAGCACCTTTTTAGAGCAAGGCAGTAATATATTATAACAGATCTATGGATGGGGGGGTGCAGCAAAATACATGAATAGGTAGAATTCTTAAGAACTTTGTCATAGCTCAGAAGGATTATGGTTAAAACCCAAGAATCTGTGTTGATGTTCTGCCAGGTGGTGTTATGACAGTATAGTCTAGGTGCCTGAGATGATATTGAACATGGAAGTAATAAATATTACTGTGTCATCATCGTCCTGGAAGAACTGTCAAAAGTGAGACTTAGAAGTGGTGGAAGTCTTCTTCAGTGCTGAGGATTGGTACCATTGCTGTTTATGCTGGTGCTGTGACAAAGGCTGGTGAGATGGTATATGTGAGAGTTGCAATGGTGAGTTTGATTTGGAGAAGAAGGACGAATAATACCACCTGGATTATGTGTAGGGCTGCTGTTGTTGTTGCAGCACACCAAAGCCCATCTTCTTTGCTGTGAGTCTTACCTTGAATAGATCACCAAGGCTCTCATTAGTTTTGGCATTAAGTCCCCTCCAGCAAAAAGCATATCCTCCAACCATTGCTTAGTATCCTCAGTAAGTCTGGCAGATTGTAGCCAGATGTGCTTCCACAGAGCCACTGCACCAGACCTAACCTTGTCTGCATAACCATTTGAGTGACAGGCTGATTGGATCTGCTGTGTATCCAAGGTACGAGCCTCTTCCTGGAACAAAAGTGCATCCCAGTGCTCCTCCAGAAGATGGGGAATGAAGGCCAGCATTTTGCATTTGGGACATTTTAGAATATTTGGATGAACATAATGAGAAACAAGCTGCCTTGATTTTTTTGGATGAAGGGAAAGCATTTGGAAAGTTGAACTTTTCATTTACGGTATGTTTGCTGTTTTGGAAAAGATGATTTTTGGGAAATATATTATTTCATGGATTAAAGTGATACATGATAATCAAAAGGCACAGATTTTGATAAATGGAGAAGTAACAAAGTTTTGTAATATTCAAAGGAGAATGAGAGGGTTGTCCCTGTCTCCTTTATTTTTTTATATTAGAGGTTTTAAATAGAATTATAGAACAGTAAGAAAGAACTAAAGATATTAAAATAAAAGGACAACACTTCCATCTGAGGGCTTTTACTGATAATTTTGTGAGCTTTTAAAGAAGAACCTTTGGAGAATGTTGAGCTTTTGATGAGTCTTTTAAAAGACTATAATAATTAAGCTGATTTCAAAATTAACAAAGATAAAGCTGTTATGTTGTTGAAAAATATGGGAAAAGCAGACCAGATAGTGTTAATTAAAAAAAGGATTTCAAATTGAGAAAAAAAAGTTAAATATTTAGGAATACATATTATGAATAAAATTCAAATTTATTTCAGAATGATTATGGTAAAACATGGGGTAATCTTTGCTCCATATGAAAAAATGGAGCAAACTGAAGTTGTCATTACTGGGAAGAATTTCAATTACAAAAATGAATGTCTTACCAAAGGCGCTGTTTTTGTTCCAAACAATAGTGATATTGACTAATGATGTACCATTTAAACACTGGCGGAGAGATATTTCAAAATTTGTATGGCAAGTTAAGAAACCAAAAGTGAGATTTAAATTTTACAAGGTGCAAAACAGAGAGGGGGCCTTGACTCCCCGATCTGGAATTGTATTTTCTGTTTGGTGAAAGGATTAGATGAAGTTGGAGAAAAAGGGATTGCTACAGTTGGAGGGGTTTAATTTGAGATTTGATTGGCATGGTTTTCCTTGGCATGGCAAAATTAAGGCACACTCTGTTTTTAATAATCATTGTGTTAGAAAATATTTGTTAAGAATATGGAAGAAATATAAAACATATTAAATCTCAAAATGCCTTTATGGGTCTTGCCACATGAAGCTTTTTACAGAAGAGAAATGGTATTTATTGAGATCTTTTAATGTTTGATGTAGACGACTGTAGAATGAAATACAAAGGAAACTAATGAAGAATTGGAATTGGGGGGATATGAATTTCAATGGTATTTTTATAGACAGAGATTTAACAAATTTAAAATGGATAGAAATATATATGGCCTTGAAAAAACAAAATCAAAATCACAATTCAATTGTGTACAGATGATGAACATTTAATTGCAAAAATGTACAAGAGGTGTTGAAAAGTCTTTGTCTTTATCCACTTTCAATTTCAAATTGCAAAAAAACCGTGAGTGTAATTTTGTCACTGTAGCTGTTATATTGTGACACTGTAGAGTGTTATATTGTAAGGTAAATTGCAATTTTGTTGGATCATAGCTTTAATTTGTGCATTTCTTCAGATCATTGACAGAACCATGCCAGTGAATTTTCAAGTGCTGAAGTCTGGTCCATCATGAAGTTCCTGTTCCTGCAGAAGAAAACTCTAAAGGAAATCCATGAGTGTATTATGCAATAGTTGAGTGACATGTGTCTGTCACAATCAACTGTGAAGTGTTGTGAGCCAACTTTCAGCATGGAGATTTTGAGACCAAAGATGCAGCGAGGTCTGGGAGGCCTTCAACAGTGTCAACTCCTGAAATTATTCATGACCTGATTTTGGCAGATTGGCAAATCTTGGCTAAAACAATTGCTGAGAGGAAATATTACAGGAATGCACTGGGCTTACATATAATTCATGAGCAGTTTGTTATGCAGAAGCTGTCTACCAAGTGAATACTGAAATGTTTGAATGCTGAACAGAAACAAAAATTAGTGGATACCTCCAAATTGATTTTGCAGCATTTTGAGCAATCTAATGGTAATTTTTGGAACAGCTCATCATTGTTGATGAAGCATATTTTCATCCCTAGCACTTCAAGATGCTGTTCACAGGTGCATGATCTTATGCCACCTATTACGACCACCTTTAAGACTCATCTGAATATGCAGAGCACCTATTCTGTCTCTCTCTCTTTCAATCTCTTTCTCACTCTCTCTGTCTTTCTATGCCCACAGAGAGAACTGGGCCAGTGCACAGATAGAAATGATTAATATGATCATCGGTGTACAAATCTTCAGAAAATCATTCTGGTAGGAGGAGGATCCAGTTGGTGTGCACCATAAGATTAAATCTCAAGAAAGTGCACTGTTTTCAGCATTGCTACAGACCACCAGTTAACCTTCCAGATATCCTTGCATAGAGTGATTGAAAAAGTTAGCTATTTGGAATGGTTGTGAATAGCCTACAGACAACATTTCCTTTTCTCATTGGGATTAATATTTGATTGTGATTTATGACATTTGTAGCCTTCCACCATAGGGCTCAGGACTACATATATTGTAATTATCCCATTAACTTCACAAAAACAAGTGATGCTCAAGACTAGTTATCTTCCTAGCTCAATACCTGCCATGTCATAATTTTCATCTCTTTTCATCTATCTAGGTTCAGTGTTTTATTGTCTCTTAGTGAATTTTGCAAATATTAAGAAAATACAAATCATATTGATACCACAGACATCAGAGTTCACAAGAGAAGTTTAATGCTGATAGGAATTAAGTTGACCATCTAGCAATCTAGAGGGAACTACAAGTTAAAAATTAAGCAGACAAAAAACCCAGTGCCATTCTAGGCTGCACCAACAGGGATGTGTTCAATGGAAAAAGTAGCTCCAGTCTATTACCTCACCTGTAATACTATGTCCATTTCTGGATGCCACACTCCAAGGTGGAACAGAGGAGGCTGACCAAGATAATAAAAGGTGTGAAAATGTCAGAACGGTCAGTCAGCTCTTGGATCAATCAACCAGTCAGGTTTGATGCAAAACAAACAGCACATTATTGATGATTTCCAAGACAGCACTTGTGACTCATTCAGCTTCTAAACTGAGACTGCCCATCTCCAGCAATTACAATACATAAAATCCCCAGCAATTCCACCTACAACAAACCTTTCCCTCCTTTTCCATCTAAAAATCCCCCTTGCTCCCCCCTTTTTTATACGTAACTAACAGTTTCTAACACCACATTCTATTGTACTAACCCTCCAGGCCTCTTGCAACAAATAACAAAGTATCAGTATCTGTGCCCCCCCCCCCCAGCCTATCCAGTCTATAGCTAAACTAAATATTCTCAGCCCACAACTCTTATTTTTCGTGTTCCATTATTTCCAGCCTCTCTAATATCTATAACAGAAAACCTATGAGGAATGTCTCAGCATGCTGGTTATGTTTAGCCTGGAGAAGAGAAAATTACGAAGTGATATGACAGCCATATCTATCATGTAGAAGATGGGACAAGCTTGTTTTCTGCTGCTTCAGAGACTATAATGCAAACCAGTGAATTCAAATTATAAGAAAAGATATTCAACATAAGCATTAGGTACAACATCCTGAAAGTAAGAGCTGTTAGTGAAGGGAAAAGACTGTCTCAGAGGGTCATGGACTCTCTCCTTTGGAGGTCTTTAAACAGAGGTTGGATGGACATATTTCAGAACACTTTAATTTTGTATTTATGCCTGGCAGGAGTTAGACTAGATGGTCCTTACGGCCCCTTCAACTCTGTGATTTTATGATTATATAAAGATGACTTTAATATAATGTGATACCCATTGAGGATCATCAATAATAATTCTAGATTTTAAATTTAAATACTTTCTTAACTAGCCAGACATCCTCCAATAGGAGAGGAAGAAACAAACCTTTAGGTGGTCCGGAATAATTTTGCTCCACATCCAAGGTTGCATTGTTAGCACCTATAGAGGCCCTCCCCCCTCCCTTTAAACTACTATGTAGGAGAGGCAATTTGGAACAGAAGTGGCTGGAGTGAGATTTAGATCTTTCCTTTACCTACATGGTGGGTCCCAATCCAGTCCACATGCTTATGTTGATATAAATAAAAAGTAGAGGGGTAATAGCATGCTATGTAAATAATGCAGCATGGAATTTGATTCTCAGTATTCAAAGGAAGATGCTTGAGAAATGGCCTGTTCTAGTGTGGCCTGAATATTTGAGCTGCATTAGGAGTTGGATTTAGGGCACAGATCCATGGATGGAAACCAAACTCCATTCATTACTTTTCTGCACTGAAAACTATACCAGTTTTACTTCCATGAAAAACAAATTGGTTGCCAGATTTTGGATGTTATAAGCCTTTGAAGTCCTTTCTGTTTTTCTTCATTTCCCCCCAAAGGGTTTTAATTTTTTTTTAGTCTTGATTTTATTTTATTTTAATGTTATATTTCACTTCAGGATATAGCTTTGGTAAAATCCATGATGGAAAAGATACTTGGGAAGGAAAGGCAATATAACTTTAGTTTCTGCTCTATTCCTGCTTTAGTTTGACTCAGATTTAAGCCAACAAAGATGTTTTCAATAGCTTGCCCCTAAGCTATGTGCATTTGCAAGGCAGACTATGGCATTGTGAGAACTGAGCTTCTATTAATTTAAATAAAGAAACAGAGCTCCAATGTTACTTTTTAAAAAATAACCAATTATTTTACATGTTACTCTGGTCGCTCCAGTCATTTTTAATTACTATTACTGCAGTCTAGAAAGGCACTTTGCTGGTAAAATCACCCAGCTGTGTTCCAACTTGAATGACATAGTTTATACTGTCCCAGTGGACATAAATTTGGCCTCTGCTTCTCCCAACAGAAATAGATTATTTTCTGTTTATACAGACTGAAGATATGGATAGGATTCTTGGAGAAGTGAGAGCCACCACATGTCCCTCGAAAGAGCTAGAGGGGGACTATCTGAATGGGGTGAAGGGAGTAGTCAATGCCTCCTTGCAATGAGGAAGGGTTCCAAGATTCCTAAAGGAGATAGTTCTAAGGCCTCTGTTTAATAATAATAATAATAATAAATAATAATTTGTTTTATTTATATATCGCTATTCCAAAGATCATAGCGGTGAACAGCAAGTAAGCTAATTAGCAAGTAAGCTAATTTGCCCCCAACAGTCTGGGTACTCATTTTAGCTCCCTCCTCGGAAGGATGCAAGCCTGAGTCGAGCTTGGGCCCTTTTGCTGGTCTTGAACTCGCAACCTTGTGGTTTTGACTGAATGGCTGCAGTACAGGCATTTAACCATTTCGCTACCAGGGCTCCTGTTGAAATAACCTTCCTTGTATCCCTCCATAATGGCCAATACCCAAAATTCAGTTTTGGAGCAAGGTAATACAATGTGTAATGGTCATCCAAATCCAGGCAGTCCTGGATTAAATTGATTTGTTGTCCTTGTTAACTGTCCTCAAGTTGATCTCAGCTCATGACAACCCTGTGGATGAGACATCTCCAAGACACTCTATCATCCACTGCTCTGCTTACTTCCTGAAAATTCTTACCCGTGACCTGCTTAATAGAGTCCATTTATCTAGCATGTGGCCTTCTTCTCTATGTACTTCCCTCCATATTTCCTAGCATTATTGCTTTTTTCCAATGAGTTGTGCCTTCTCATGATGTGAAATGGATTACCTTGATCAGCTCTGGGTAAGAAGCACAAGCAACTTTAGTTGCATTGGTGGACAATGTTGAATAATTTAGTGCCTTCACTGAATCGTTGTTCAGTATACTTCAGTCAGCTTCTGCGCATTTCTAGTTCCAACAAATGTCTAAGAGATTCCATTTAATTTCTTCTAGAATTGTCAAAGAAGCAAACTTCATTTATATATAATATACGTATGTTAGGGCATGTTACTTCTCCTCTCTCTCTCTCTCTCTCTCTCTTTGTTGTATACAGGAAAATATATATTTAATCTTTTCTTTTTTTGTGGAAGACTGTTTCTGATTACAGCAGCTAGCAGGAAGCAAAAAAAGAGGTACTGTGTGGAAGGGACATAACTTCTTTCTTTCTTTCTTTCTTTCTTTCTTTCTTTGTAAATACAAAATAAGGCCTTGAGGTATGTCATTTTGAGTTATGCAGTGAGAATTCACCAAGGACACCTTTTACAGGGGTGAAAATGCCGCTCATTGCCAATTCGTCATCCAAGGATGTCTTTATTGACTCACAGTGTGAATTGCCATATTTCTGTTCCTCCTTTAGAATAAAACTTTCCATGAGCAAAACCTACCCCTCATTTCAAACCAGCACAGTTTGTGCTTCTCTGATCTGCCAAATCAAATGTCTTTTACAAACAGGAATCAAAATCTTGTGTAAGCTTACTCAATATTTTATTAAAGGTTCTTTTTCCCTCTATTAACCTTCTCATTAATAGGTCTCTAAAGTGCAACCGCCTGCACATTTTGAAAAGTGCTTTTCTTTCCCAGTGTGGTAGCTTTAGAACAACACTCTTTCCTCCCAAGAAACATTTCTATCAATGTCAGGATTGTTCTATATGGGTTACAATTAAAGGTGAACTCAGATATAAAAACAGATGCCATTTTTAAGATAAAAGGACCCACAGTAACCACTATGTGGATAAAATCTGACAAAATATATAAATAAACAGGCAAATTATATGGCAGGCTTTTTTAATTTAAAAAAGCCCTCAGAATTCTCTGGAACTTCAACTTTGAATTTGGTGCATCAATAATTTTAACTGTATTAAAAGAATAGCACTATCTGACCAAGACTGTACAAAAATACATGAATCTTTCTTGATTGTTTGATTGGCGGTTTTGGTGGGAGTTTTTAGGTTATTTTTACCTTTATCATTTTTATGTTTTGTATTTTATGGGTTGAAAATGTATCATAAACCTCGGAAAAACACTTGAAGACAGTGGAATTGTTTAAATGTTTTTTTAAGTTTTACTTTATTTTATTGAAATAATACAAACACATTACATATGTACAAGAGACAAACATACAATCAAAAAGAAAGGGAAAAAAAGAAACCAACAAAACCCAACATAGATTCAACAAACATTATACGCTTATTTACAATATATCAATACAACTTACACTTCCAAGACTCCTTCATGAACCTGATCACTATCTTCTACAAAGGTTCCTTCCATATCATCATGAAGAATAAAACATTTCTACTCGTAAAATTAGCTCTGGAGATAACTGACAAAAACCTATTTCAATATCTTGTCAAAAACAAACCCCAAGTAAAGGTCCACCACATACCATTCATCTTCCACATTCTCTCCACTGCCTTATCATGCAGGGCTGCAGTTAACAAGTCAGATTTCCTTAACTTCTTTCAATTTGGATAACCATTCTTCTATTTTGGGACATGTGAATTATTATTATTATATATTATTATTAATTCACATGTCCCAAAATAGAAAAGGTTTATCCAAATTGAAAAGAATTAAGGAATCTGGACTTGTTAGCAATAATCTGGCTGATGTAACCATGTATAAAATTAACTTAGAAAACTTTTTCACAGTAGCTTTTAATTTAATTTTCTGGAATGATTAACCATCCATTATGAAGCCTTGCCCTCCCTCCAGTCCATCTGCCTTGGTCCGACCTCGGAGTTGAGAGGAACGCTGACTCTTACAATTTTCCCTCACCACTCCCTTCCTTCTGTTCAGTCTTTTTAGATGTACCTGAGCAGAACCGTTAACTAAAAGATTGCATGTACCCTGTGTAATTTACAGCGCTTCATAAATAAAGGTTAATATAATTTTATGAGTCATGTTTAACAAAGAGCATGGATCCAATGGGATAGTCTGTTTAAACGTTTTTAAAAGATAAAAATAATAAAATGCAACTCTATTTCTGCCTCAACATAGGATGCCAGCATGCGCATATAACGTTTGGTTTTTACATGCTGTCGTCACACAGCCTTGCATGTTGTAGAGGTGTATCTGTTTCAAACGTCAGTAAGAACCTTTATTTTAAAAGGATACAAATCAATTCTTTAATGTCAATTCTACTGAAAACAAAACAAAAGAAGCTCTCTTCCCCCCACCCACCTGTTTGGTTTTTTTTTTTATGGGGGGAGCATGAAAAAGTGACCTAAATTTTAAAAAGTGTAGTGTAAATCAGTTCATTAATATGATTTATTAGTCTGATCTACAACAAAGTACAGAAATCCAAAGTGTGTGTTTGGAAGGTTAACAAACTAGTTGTTGGATGGGTTCAAAACCTTATTTTAACTCTGCCTGTCCCAAATTTCACACAACAGACAAACCTTTCATAGTAATATAGGGGATAAGACAACTGCAGATCTCACATCATCATTTATCATGTTCACCTTAGGGTTGCCTCATATGTTGTGGCTCTTCCTCTGTTTAATCAATTTGTGGCTGATCTACCTGCCTTTAAGGGCCACAGTAGATTCTCACCCCCTTGAACGGGAAATCGACTTCTTTTTGGTACTACAATATCCTGATGATACTTTATTACTCATCTCAGGTAGGTATGGTAAGAGCCTTGAAAAAGATTCTCTGAATAGGTGGCAAATTCACCGCTGGTAAACTTTGAGAAATCCAAAATATTGGTATTTTCTAAGAGATTTGTACCAGAACATGGAAAGGTTGGTAATCAACAAATTGAGCAGGTCAAAAAGTATGTCTACCTTGGTGTCCTTTTTCATTTAATAACGGGCAATGGTAAACAGAGAGATAAGTAATACAAACGGGAAAAGATCGTTGGCGGTTAGACAATCTTTTTATATAATAAAAAGACAACCAGGATATGTAGCGGCCTTAAAATTTACAAAGCCAAATTAAGGACCTTATCGCACAACACAATTTTAAAACGTTATGGGGACCGAAGGAGGAGCTCGTGTGCGCGGCGACCGCCCAAAAACGGATTTTATCGCACACAATCCAGTCCTCCAAGAGGCCCCGTCGCGCACCCTTTCGCGTCCAGTCCTGACGGGCGCCATTTTTTTGCTGACGGAAGGTAACCATCAGGCAAAAATCACGCCCGTCAGGACTGGAGGCGAACGGGGTGCACGATGGGGCCTCTTGGAGACTGGATTGTGTGCGATAAAATCCGTTTTTGGGCGGTCGCACGCGCACACGAGCGTCCTCCTCCGGTCCTCATAATGTTTAAAATTGTGTGTGCAATAAGGTCCTAAGACGCATTGCTTACAGCATATTCACCTGAATTCCAACCTTTAATAAGGGGACTGAACATTTGCAGACACATTTTTCCAGGAGACTATTATCTGTACATGTGTACATCATCTGACTCTCTATGCGGAACTGGGATTGAATGCTTTTGAAACTGAAGCCTGTTTGATGTCTTATAGGTTTTGGTTTAAGATACATTTCAGGCCTAATAGATCCAGTCTTTTATGGTTCCTACTATCTGACGTTTACTATGCCAAATTTTATGAAAGTAAACTAATATCTGTGGGTTTAAATTTTGATTCTCTTCTTTTACTAACCAAAATCTATTAGGTTCTGCCTTGCAGAGAGAGAACATCAAATGACATATCCAACTCCTCCTAGAGTGTGTTCTCCAGCGATGCTCAGTATCCCCCCCTCCCCTTTTAGGGCAGGATTCTGGATTATTTTCAAACCCTTTCACTGCTGGTGTCGAGGAAGGCATTTTTATTTGCAAGATTGAATGTACATCCCTCAAATGTGACCAGGGGCAGATATTTGCAGAACCCATTTTTGAATCATGTATGTCACTGTAATCAAGCTCCAGATGTTCTCCATCATATTGTATTGCTTTGTCCATTGTATATACAGTACTTCTGAGGGAAAATTGTTAAGAAGGTTATTGGAAATGAATATCTGTTTGGATGAGTTATCAGTGGAATACTTATTGGAAGATCGGAAGCCTCATATTACCAGGTTAGTGGCCAATTTTCTGGTGACAGCTACAAGATTATGGCTTAAATTTTAATAATGATCCTGAAGTTTTATTGTAAATGGATGTTGTTTTTCCATGCCTAATAAAGGTTGACTGACTGACAAACAAACAAATAAATTATTATCATCTTAGTGTGGTCAAGATGGCCAAAATTATCAAGGAAGGAGAACACACAAACTACTTATTAATGAGGAAGAACATACAAACTAGTATGGCATTTTGCTTTTGCCTAGGTCCACCCCCTCCTCTCTTTGCTTTCTTTTCCCTTCTCCCCCTCCCCACCCTTACTGAGTTGTGTACAGTAGAGACAATTTTTCCACTTTGAAGTCAAGTTGCAGCAATTGAGGTAAGCTGAGGACAAAGGGGGAAAGTGGAAGAAAAAGTGGGACATTTTGGAAGTAGCAGAAATACTGGGATGGTAAAGAATTAGAAGACACTGTCCCTGCCAAATCTGGACAGTTGGAAAGTGTGGCTCTGCCCCATTCTGACTGTAAAACATGGGTCTCATGCTATTCAGAACAGCTTCCCATGGTCACATAAGTTATCTTAGCATTCAGTTAGCCACTCTAGAAAGTGTGGGTGTCTGCCTGTTCCTTCTTGAAATGGGTAGAGTGATTTGCTGCATAAAGGGTAACCATCTCAAAGATTTTGGGAGGATTTTGAGATCTTGTGCATTTTGGCAGTGTTTTGATTGGTCTCAATAAAGATATAGTCCAGTTGTGGATATTTACGTCTTTAAAAATCTCAGATGCTTAATATTTTTAAAACAGAGAAGGCTAATTCTGACTTTAAAAAAAAATAATGATGCGGAGAACTAGCTGCTCAACAGTTACTTTTAAAGGGAAATTTGGAGGAAGGAAGGAGCAGATTCCAAAGAGATTCAGTTCAAACTTTAGAGGCTGCATGTTAAAAGAATTAGAGGCACCATCCAAAGCCAGAGAAGTGGTTACTTTCTCACATAAATGTGCATTTATTCATGTTCATGAGGCCGTCTGTTTAAAGTGCTTCTAACTAAACCAAATAGGAATCTGAGAACTCTTGCACTGAGGAGTAAAGTATTAACTTTTGTTATTCTAAATGCAGTGGCTTCCTCCACATAAGCAATCCTGAACTCTTTTAATGTGATTTATAGTAACAGGAGAAGTTAAAGAGGGAGGTACTGATGTGTATTTGTATATTTGAAAGCCTTAGCATGTATATATATATAAATACCATGACAAATATGATTATAACTTGTGCCTGAAGCAAGCATTTTGGGGAAGGGGAGATAGAATTATGGGTGTTCAGAATTTCAAAGTATATTGGGGAAAAGAGCTTTCAGAATTTACCAGTGGGGGGGGGCTGGTTTGTCTGCAAATATATAAGCCATTACCAAGAAATACATTTGTTATTAGATTTACAATGCAAATGATTCCTTCCATGTCACCAACCAGTCCGGGTTTGCTCACTAGAGTCAGAATAGTTAAGAACTGCCTATGAAAGAATTTAAATATAGTGAAATATGCACTCACAGAAGCTGGAAGATAAAAATGTGTTTGTTATTATGGGGCTACAGCCAGCTGGCAAAAGGAGGTTGCCAACTGGGTGTGGATGGAATAAAGCCATTTGCCCCCCTTCTCTCCCAAATCCCCATGAATGGCAGCCAATTGTAACATCCAAACAGAACAAGCAGGACTTGCTCCTGTTTTAGGATGTGGGAATGGAATAGCAGGCCACTCAATCTCCGGAGTCTAAAGAAGGTTCCCTTATATGCCCACATCACTGCTGCAGGGTCAATGGAAAGAGAATGGTCACATCACTCAATCACTGCACACAGAAATGCCTGAGGTGAGCATGCAAGCCATTGAAGAAGGCAACACCTCACTCTGGATCCATTCTTCTCATGCGCCAGGAGACTGCTCAGAGTCAGGAGCAACTGTACAAAACAGCAAGTAGAACACACAGATGCTATTGCCCTTGTCCCTGCAAACCGGGGCCAACCTATTTAAAAAGGCCTGCTACATGTTTCACATGCTTATTCGTGACTTCATCCATTCCTACCCTCACCCCCTGCTGTCTCCTGATTACTTCACTCTGCTGCCTAGGAAGGAAAGCACTGAAGAAAAACAAAAGGCCTATAGATGGAACCATACTTTTAAAAGAACTGAAACAAAATGTTTTGTTTGTGCATGCGCCAATTAGATTTTATAAGCAGAAGCATAACCCATCCATCCCCAGGTTTTGAATGCTGGTTAGACATTACAATACATCCAACTATCAAATACTTCCCCATTTCTTCAGATTTTCTTTCAGCTATTTTTACTTGTGAAAGAAAGAGAATATCAATCAAGAGTTCCACTTTTGTTCATGATGATACTTCAGTTGCTTCAGAAATGGCATAGTGAACTGTCAGTGTTGATTTACAAGTGCTCAACACTCTTTCCCGAAACAGCAAAGATATGGGCCTAACTCAGAGGCAGGATTGGGAATCAGATGGTTCAGATTTTCCAGATGTGGATGAAATGCAACTCCCACCATTCTTCACCATTAACTGGTTAGCACTGCTAGGACTTGCAGTTCAACAGTATCTGGAGGGCTACATACTTCCCAACCCTAGCCTGAATCTAAATGTTTATCCCAACTAGAGTAGATCCATTGAATCAATTGCACTTATATAGCTGTTTTGATTTACAAAATCCCCATTGATTAAGTGAATTCTAGTTGAGACTAACAATTTTATTTAAGCCGTTATGCCTAACAGATCTAGTTTGGACCTTCTCAACATTCACCATCTAAGCTGCTAAATCGGAGTGATTTAGTAATGTAGATTAGGCTGGACACAGTTTATACAGGACTGGAAACAGTTGGAAAGATAAAAAGCTGTTTGTGGATTGTAAGGTCGGTCCACAATAGTCATGGATTCTGCATCCATAGATTCCACCATCCATGGCTTGAAAAAACTCCCCATCCAAAAATGAAACCTTAATTTTTCCATTTTACATAAGGGACACCATTTTACTACCCCATTGTATATAATGGGACTTGAGCAGCTACGGATTTTGGTATCCACCATGAGATACCAAATAAAACAATAGCGGATACCAAGGGGTTAAAGAATCCTGGATAAATGTAGTAAACATAGAAGAAGATGGATTCTCCTAGTTCCACTTAGGGATTTGTTAAATGACAGAAAGCAGTAAGGCAGGTATAAATTGATATTTCTTAGAACAAAGAGATAAAAAGTGGTATATACCAAATAACTATACTACATGTCATTAGCTAGGGCCTGGATTAAGAGGTGTGTTCAGTGATTAGATTTGTGGATGCCACTAAATTATTCTGTATATTTAAAAAACCCAAATAGACTGCAAAGAGGTCCCTCCAACTTTTTGAATGGGTAATGTCAGATTGGATTTGGAGTAAATCTAAAATGACACACACTGAGGTAACAAATCCTCACTTCACATCTAGACTGAGCAAGTCTGGACTCCCATGCTGTGATGAATCAGAAAAGAAATCTTGAGGTCATGATGGACAGCTCATTAAAAAGTCTAAAAACAAGAAAAAGAGAGTAATACTAATGGTTAAACCATTGAAGCCCAGCAATGACTCCGGAAAGCAGGGTTCAAATTCCCACTCAGCCATGGAAACCCACTGGGTGACTGACCCTGGGCACTTCATACACTTTCAGCCTCAGAAGATGGCAATGGCAAACTACCTCTGTGAAAACCTGTCAAAAAACCTCAGTGATAAGTTTGTCTTAGGGTCTCCATGAATAAAAAATGACTTGAAGGCACAAAACAAAAACAACAACAACAACAAAAAACTAAAGAGCAAAAGGGGGCAATCTGCAAAGTGAAAAATATGAGCAATAGTAAGAATGAAGACAATAGCAGGATGAAGTAAAACACCATTATCCTTTTGTCCTTTAAACCATACTCCAGTCCCTGATCTTGGGAAGACCTGGGTAGAAAGGCATGGATCTGATTATATTCCTTTAGTTCTGAGACCCAATCCCTGTCTATGACATAGGGTTAATGTATTGACCTACCTTGCAGTATCACTGGAATGATTACAGAGGAGATGAATGAGAAAGTGCTGCAAATGCTGTAGAGTACTAGTTGCACAGTATGAATTACTACTTGTGAAATGGTGTGTCTTTTCCATAATAGAATGGAAAAATGAAATGCATTTCACTTGTGTTCATTAATATCCCAGAAATCAAACTTTGTGGCCTACAGAAATGACAATGAAGCCAGTAGCAGTATCAAAATGTGACAGCACTAAAATGTAGTCTCAAATTCTAGGATAGT
The DNA here is from genome assembly GCF_019175285.1 of Sceloporus undulatus. Taxonomy (NCBI): domain Eukaryota; kingdom Metazoa; phylum Chordata; class Lepidosauria; order Squamata; family Phrynosomatidae; genus Sceloporus; species Sceloporus undulatus. The sequence goes on along the minus strand of NC_056524.1, from coordinate 142,334,872 downwards.
ATAATTGAGTTTCTGAGTCTTTGAGGTTTTTTAAAAAGATTTTTTTAGGCGGAGGGGACAGTGTTGGACTGAATAGCTCAAGAACTTTTCCCTCTTTGAATTACGCACCATTAAAACAACATCTTAATTAATGGAATAGAATTTTAAATGAAACCTTTATTATAACACTATTCCAGATGGACATTTATAAGCTATGAAAATGGAAATGATTCATTAAGGTGATCAAATGTTTAATATGAACATTGACTAATCCACAGAAGATCTGAGTCATAATCAAGCTATGTGTTTTATAAACCAAGACGTTGTTAAGAAAAAAGTGACTAAAAAAATTAATAGCAGTTAAGTAAATTGCAGAAATCAGATCCTGGTAACAGTCAGCCACTCACTGAAAAATATTATGGGAATCCATAGACTTTCAAATGAGGTAGTGGAAGAGATTCAGAATTAGGTATGTACAATGGAATTCAGAAAAGTGGACATCCCTGTAGCAGCTACACAAAGTGTTGAGGGGCCCTGCAGAATGAGGATTGTTGTGGTGCAGGGGGGAGAGGCACATCCTAAAAGATGGGGGCACTTTCTGTGGTCCTCCATGGAAGGCAGACCCTGAATCCAACATAATGAGTGAATGTTATCCCAAGTCACGTTGGTGCCTGAGGCAGCTGACAACCAGTTGTTGTTCTTTTGTAGCATCATGTTGGGCTTGGCTTTTGGCAACCCCATGACTAAGAGTCCTCCAGGAGCCTCAGTTTTCAACAGTGTTGGTCATATCTTGCAAATTCAAGTCTTTGGTTTCTTTAATTGAGTCTATCAACCTATAATGTGGCCTCCTTCTTTTCTTGCTGCCACGAACATCACGAAGCATTATCATTTTTTCCTGTTATAAAAACTATTTTCTTCTCCTAATTAGCACAGAACATAACCCATCTGGAAGTTCTGCACAACTCTCATTGAAATGTTCTAGCACAATTCTCAAGCTGGATTCATAAAAGGAAGAGGCACTAAGGATCACATTGCAAATATATGTTGGATGATGGAATGCACCAGGGAATTTCAGAAGAAAATCTACATTTACATGTGCTTCATTGACTACAACAAAGCCTTTGACTGCATAGATCAAGACAAGCTATGGCTTGTGTCTAGAGGAAATGGAGTGCCACAACGTCTGATTGTCCTGATATGTAACCTGCGTATAAAATATGGAGAAACGGGATATGCAGGCAAGGCTGCATACTACCACCCTATTTATTCTATCTATATGCAGAAAAGACCATATGCAGAGTGGGCGTGGACTCAAGGGAAGAAGTGAAGACAGGAGGAGAGAACATAACAACCTAAGATATGCAGATGACACAATACTATTAGCAGAAGCAAACAAAGACGTGGAGCAATTACCAAAGGTCAAGGAGGAAAGTGCCAAGGTTGGATTGGTCTTGAACATCAAAAGAACAAAAATAATGACCACAGAAGATCTACAAGAATTCATCCTAAATAACAAGAAAATTGAAATAGTCAAAGAGTTCCCATACCTTGGTTCAAATATAGATCATAATAGAGCCTGCAGGTATGCAATCAGAATCAGAGAATCATAGAGTCGGAAGAAACCACAAGGGCCAGGCAGTCCAACCCCCTGCCATGCAGAAACACAGAATCAAAACATTCCTAACAGATGGCATCCAGCCTCTATTTAAAGACCTGCAAAGAAGAAGACTCCACCACTCTCCGAGGAAGTGTGTTCCACTGTTGAACAGCTTGTACTGTCAGGAGGTTCCTCCTAATGTTCAGGTGGAATCTCTTTTCCTGTAGCTTGCATCATTGCTCTATGTCCTATCCTCTGAAGCAGCAGAAAACAAGCTTGCTCCTTCTTCAATATGACATCCCTTCAAATACTTAAACAGGGGTATCATATCACCTCTTAACCATCTCTTTTCCAGGCTAAACATAATCAGCTCTCTAAGTCTCTCCTCATGAAACATGGTTTCCAGACCCTTCACTGTTTTGTTCACCCTCCTCTGGACACGCTCCAGCTTCTCAACATCCTTTTTTAATTGTGGTGCCCAGAACTGGATACAGTATTCCAGGTGAAGCCTGACCAAAGCAAAATGGAGTGGCACTATTACTTCACTTGATCTAGACACAATACTTCTATTGATGCAGCCTAGAATTGCATAGCTGCTGCATCACACTGTTGACTCATTTTCAACTTGTGGTCTGCTAAGAAGACTAGGATTGGGATGGTCTGCTATGAAAAAATTGGACAAGATCATAAAATGTAAAGACATAACTCTGTACACTAAAGTGAGAATCATCCAAGCCATTGTATTCCCCATCATCATGTATGGATTTGAGAGCTAGAAGACAGGAAGAAAATAAACTCATTTGAGATGCGGTTCAGATGAAGAGTACTGAGAATACCATGGACAGCCAAGAAGACAAACAGTTTCTAGAACAGATCAAGCCTGGACTTTCTCTGGAAGCCAAGATGACTAAATTAAGCTGTCATATTCTTCACATCATGAAGAAAAATGAATAATTAGAAAAGATAATGATGCAAGGAAAGGTGGAAGGCAGCAGAAAGAGAGGAAGACTGCATGCTAGGTTGATAGACTCAATCAGAGTCTGAGCCTGCAGTTCCTGAGCAGAAAGGTTGAGCGTAGGTGGTCTTGGAGATGTCTCACCCACAGGGTCACCATGGGTTGAGATCAACAGGAGAGCAGCTAACAACAACAAAACAGTGCCACTGTCTAGTTATTCAGTCATCTGGCTTTCCATTTACAGTCATGAAAAAAATACAAAATCTGTCTAAGGCCCAGTACAGACCGGCACTTTGCGCTGGCCTGGGGCCGAAAGTAGGGCTTGGGAGAGTGGAGCGTCCGCATGCCTCTGAGCCCTACTGCACACTGCGGTCACCATCTTGGCACACTGCTGTTTATACGGAGCACGCAATGATGACGTCCACTGTGTGCAGTGTCCAAATGGCACAGTGCATGAGGGAGGGCACAGCACCAGATCCACGTTTCGCAGCTCCCTTTTGGTGCAGATCATTGCCGTGCCATGTGGTTGCCATGGCAACAATTTGAGGGAGAAAGGGGTGACCTCTGTCCGCCCCTTTCTCCCAATCTGTATAAGCCCCGAAACCTCTTTAAAAGGTTTCTGAAACAGTCAGCATGCTAGGGAGCTCATACAGAAGATGAGATTTTGCAGCTCAGTGTTTCTGACTACTGTTCCTCTGGAATGAGCGTACATCATTCTGTGCCCCTAAGACTTTATAGATGTCACATTCAAGCTCCTGGTCATAAAATTATCCTGCTACAAGGTATGTCATGTATATTCTGCACACATACACAAAGTTTTGGCTTGTTTTTGGCCTTGATCGAATCATAGGATCATAGAGTTGGAAGAGACCACAAGGACCATCCAGTCCAACCGCCTAGTGGATACCCATTTATTATAGAGATATTTTGGATGTTTATTCAAAACTAAAATATAAAAACTTGTTGCAGAATCTGTAATATCAGTGTTCTTGAATTCTGGTATACAAAAATGCTGAATATTTTGCCTGTTTCCTGTGCTTGGAAACCGTGCTGAAGTCAAGATAGAAAACTGTTTTCATTTACCTGATTGTAGAGATAGGCCAGCATGAAGTCTGCCTTTCCTTATGTTCTCTTCAGCACCACAAATTACCTATATTACCATTCCTCAATGTCTGTTGATTAGATATAATTTCATTTGTATGCCCAAAGCACTAACAAATGAACTGCTTTATGAAACAAATGCAGTAGGTTATTGTAAACTGCACAAATAATTAAGCTTCATGTCATGGAAAATATTTTAATAGAAAATTGGGAGCCAAGGTCTGGGCCTTGGCTTTGTTGCTCTTTATGTGCCATAAACATTAAAACTGTGATGATTTTGAGATTATAATACGTTTGTCCTTTCGAAAGCATTTGGCATTGATCGACACATGCTAGTGGCACTTTGGCAATTGCACTATAACATCTTTCCTCAACCTAGGCAACAACTCTCATCAGGCAGCATAGGATATGGATGGGAATTGTAGTTCAACATATATGGAGAATGTGTTGAGGAAAGTTGAAGTAGAAGGTTAGGGAAAAAATAAGTCTCCTGTTTTAATTGGAAATAAATGCCTAACAGCTAAAGCAGGCACTTGAGATATCAGAGGATGATAACGGGTATTATATTCTCCCATTCCATGGAATATTTTGATTTGGCACAGTAGTAAATTTCATAGTCAATATACCATGGCTGAAAATGATAAGCCCATGTCTCCCCACATCAGTCTGATGTCTCTCCACAACTGCATTCATTTAGAAAATGGTAAGATGCCAATTTGGGAGCATGTA